>NC_051222.1:2561661-2616661 GCF_015220715.1 Pygocentrus nattereri | reverse complement strand
GCAGACGGAAACACGAGGTACGTTTCATGGCATCTGGTGAGAGAAGAGAGCAGAAAGTAATGCTAGACTGGTTTGCTGCAAACTGAAGCGATAAATATGCACTTTACTACAAGCGCGAGTTAGACTGAGGATATCAAGCGCGGCCTGACAGACGTCCACTCGTCAAAAGCGTTCCGCTAGAGTCTCAGACCTGCGCCTGGGGATTTGCTGTCAGCTTCAGATCCGGAGCAACAGGCCGTGTTCAGCTAATCAGGTGAGTGGAACTGGAGCTGGAGCCGAAATCTTCAGGAAAGCAGTGGTGGAGGTCACTGTCTAAGACCACCAGAACACCTCTGAGCGTCTTCCAAGTTTTTATAGGGAATGTTGATGATTGGGGGAGGGGGGGGGGGGTCTTTGAGGACCGCTTTGCCTCGTAACACCCTGGATGTGCCACTCCGCCCACATCAAGCCAGTCTGAATGTGCCACTAGTAAGAATGACTGGAATTTATTTTTAATAATGATTGATGTCATCTTGTCCACGTTAGCTGGAAAACCTGGAGATTGTACAGATCTGATTTTTTGTTTATTGGATTTTATTTTACAATATTTAGCCAATATATTTAATATATGTGGAATATTTATTCTATAATGCTATTTAAAAATATGGATTCGCTAATCTTGAATATGTAATATTTTGATTATAAATATCCACACTTTATAATTTTATGACTATTTTTATTACAGTTTATTCTTATACATATATATATTTATATGTGTGTATTTTTTTTCTAAAATTTTTAAATTTTTGTGTTTTTTATTGTCAACTAATTTTGAAATTAAATTTTTCATTTTCTAATTTTCTTAAATTTCAATAAAAAAAACTAATTTCTTTGTTTTGAAACTGCTTGTGGTGCTGGCAGATGATCTGCTACCCTGAGACAGTACAGCAGCCTAAGTTGGATGGTCTGGCCTCCTTATTGAATTTTTGAAGCACATTAACCTGACGTGCACTACTATGCTAACAACATGGGTGCCAGGACTTTTGCCCAAAGTGACTCACAAAGCCCAATCGCTCAGACGATCCCTCCAGAGTAAAGTGGGATTGAACGCTGGTCTTATCACCGCCGCATGTAGCCCGAGATTTATTCTGAAGTTTGTTTACACAGCAGCAGCCAAATACATTAGCCTCCTGCAGGCTATACAGTGCTAATCCCGAAATCCGGCCCTGGGGGGCAACAGCCTCGCACAGTTTAGTGTCTTCTTGCCTCTAACACACCTGATCCAACTCTATCTGCTAAACTGGTGAGTCCGTGGAGAGTTTTATCAGGTGTGATGGAGCAGGGCAAACGGTCACGGTCTCAGGAAAGTTACGGAGGCACTTTCTTGTTTGGCTCTTCATATTGAAGCAAACATTGCATGTGTCAGTTAAGGTAATGGAGTTATCTGGACATATACTGAGGTTCCTTGTTCTTCCAACTGGCCACTTTAGTAGAAACACCTTGTTCTTCCAACTGGCCACTTTAGTAGAAACACCTACCTTGTTCTTCCAACTGGCCACTTTAGTAGAAACACCTTGTTCTTCCAACTGGCCACTTTAGTAGAAACACCTACCTTGTTCTTCCAACTGGCCACTTTAGTAGAAACACCTTGTTCTTCCAACTGGCCACTTTAGTAGAAACACCTACCTTCTACTTCCAACTGGCCACTTTAGTAGAAACACCTACCTTCTACTTCCAACTGGCCACTTTAGTAGAAACACCTTGTTCTTCCAACTGGCCACTTTAGTAGAAACACCTACCTTGTACTTCCAACTGGCCACTTTAGTAGAAACACCTACCTTGTTCTTCCAACTGGCCACTTTAGTAGAAACACCTACCTTGTTCTTCCAACTGGCCACTTTAGTAGAAACAACTTGTACTTCCAACTGGCCACTTTATTAGAAACACCTACCTTGTTCTTCCAACTGGCCACTTTAGTAGAAACAACTTGTACTTCCAACTGGCCACTTTATTAGAAACACCTACCTTGTTCTTCCAACTGGCCACTTTAGTAGAAACAACTTGTACTTCCAACTGGCCACTTTATTAGAAACACCTACCTTGTTCTTCCAACTGGCCACTTTAGTAGAAACACCTACCTTGTACTTCCAACTGGCCACTTTAGTAGAAACACCTACCTTGTACTTCCAACTGGCCACTTTATTTTTATGGCATTTGGCTGACGCTCTTATCCAGATCATTTTACACAGGGAGGTGAAGGTGGTGTTAGGAGTCTTGCCCAAGGACTCTTATTGGTATAGTGTAGGGTGCTGACCCAGGTGGGGATTGAACCCCAGTCTACAGCGTAGAAGGCAGAGGTGTTACCCACTACACTAACCAACCACACCAGAAACACTTTGTACTTCCAACTGGCCACTTTATTAGAAACACCTACCTTGTACATTCGTTAACTGGCCACTTTATTAGAAACACCCACATTGGACTTCCCCTCACTGGCCGCTTTATTAGAAACACCTGCCTTCCTCTGCGTATCTGTAGAGACTATATTCCATCTAGTCCATCACAGTTTGTCAGCACCAGCAAGGTAAAGCAGGGTTTCTAATAAACTGGCTAGTATTGAGACCCAGTGATCACCTGGGCCAATAAAAGACAATGAGAATTAGCCTACCGCTCACAATACGTCGCATATACACCTCGACTGTTTCATATTCTGAGCCTCATAAATATTTCACAGTTGCATTTGACTCTCAGGACCTTGATTATCAACCCACTTAAAACACTTTCCCTCATGCTAATTCCAGGTGTAATGGCACAACGCAAATCCCACATTATTACACTGTTCAGCTCTCCCAGCCGTTACTGGACCAGCCTCGTTAATATTTCAGGCTAATCTCAACTCATCAGTGTTCTTTAGTGCTAACCTTAGCGTCCCCTTTGATAAACCCTGCAGGGTTAGCACTTGGCTTGCACGTAGCAGCAGGGCTAATTCCAGCAGCTATGGTATTACAGGGCGGCGGTGATAGCAGAGTTTGGGTTGGTGTTATGCCCGCAGGTGGGTATTATGCAGGGCAGTTAACTGTGTCACGAAGGCAGGGCTATTAAGCATAGTAGAGGCTAGTGGTGCATTCCAATCAGGACCCAGAGTCAGGACAGTGGAGTCATCTTTACTCTACTGAGTCAATTAATACCACTGCCTCCCCTTTGACCCACATGTAGTCGATCAGCCAAGACATGCGTAGAGTCTGAAATCTGCTTAATTGCTTTCTCATAATTATGACTTAGTACGTCATAATAAGGACTTACTTTCTTATAGCAATGAGATTTTTGAGCTACTAAGTCATAATTATGAGAAAGTAAGTCATACTTCCAAGCTGCTCAGTCATAACAATGATATTTTAGGTCATAATTCATGATCATAAGAAATTCATATTTTTGAAATACTATGACATAGCAAGTCGTAATACTGATGTAGTTATGAGAAGTCAAAATGATGAAATACCAGGTCATAATTATGAGACAGTAATTTATCACTCTGAGATGTGATGGTATGTCGTAATTAGGACAGCAAGTTATCAGATATTAATTTGTAATTGTGAAAATTGTAAAAAAGTCATGATTATGTAAGGTTAAACAGTAAGTTATCATTTTGAGATACTCAGTCATGTCTATGAGATAAGAAGTCAAAAACATGAGATAGCAAGTAAACAATTATGAGACGATAATTCATTTTTATGAGATAGCAAGTCATAATTATGAGATATTCATATTGAGATTTTAGTTATTCATGATCATAAGAAGTTATGTCATAGTTTTGAAATATTATAGATAGTAAGCTGTCATACTGATAGCTATCACTGAGATATTAAGTACTGAATACTAGGTCATAATTATGAGCAAATCAATCGTAATAATGAGAAAGTAAGTCAGAGTTATGAGATGCCGAGTCATAGTTATGAGATAGTAAGTTGTAATCATGTAATAATTCTGAGAAGTTAAATCAGAATTGTGTGATGCTTAATACTTCTTAATTTTGAGATAGTAAGTCATAAAGTAAGTAAAAAAAAGAGATAATAACTCATGAGACAGGATTTCATTATTGTAACATAGCAAGTTGTTATGAGATACTCGGTTGTAATGGGGTTTTAGGTCATATTTGACTATGATTATAAGAAATTTTGATATACTATGAGATAGTAAGTTGGAATAAGGCTAAGTAGTAATTCATAATTTTGAGATACTACGAGATAGTAAGTCATTCTACTAATATAGTTATTATGAGAAGGTCATAATTATGAATTAGTCATGGTTGTGAGAT
The DNA here is from genome assembly GCF_015220715.1 of Pygocentrus nattereri. Lineage (NCBI taxonomy): Eukaryota > Metazoa > Chordata > Actinopteri > Characiformes > Serrasalmidae > Pygocentrus > Pygocentrus nattereri. Next base: position 2,612,367 of record NC_051222.1, on the reverse strand, counting down.
GTGATGGTAAGCCGGATTTATGACAGCGAGTTATTATGAGACACTAAGTTGTAATTATGTGATAATTATAAGAAAATAAGCCATGATTATGGTAATGGTAAACAGTGAGTTAGAACTTTGAGATAGTCCTACTAATTCACAATAGAGGAAATAATTATAAACTATACGAAATGAAGTAATTTTGAAATACTATGAGATCGAGTTATTATTATGAGATAAGTAAGTGGTTATGATGAGACACTAAGTTGTAAGTATGTGATACTTGGGCACATAAGTCATAACTTTGCATTTTTTAATAGTACGCTATACTGAGTCTACAGCTGAAAGTGAGGTAGTTCATCGTGGCCTTTGTGGCATTAAACCTTCTTTTGTTATCACCTCTCAAAGCCGAGACGACCATTTACACCTCCGTTCTCTCCTCCACTTCACATGCACACTGATGCTCATCATGCCCTTCTGCTCTCCTGCATATCCACATGCCTCTCTCTCTCTCTCTCTCTCACACAAACTCCGTCTCTCTCTCTCCGTCCACTTCACACGTACTGATTGCTTTCAGTTGATGGCTTTAGAAGACTGATTGCTTCCTCCCTGGGCAGTCATGCATTACTGGGCGTCTTTAGCACGTTCTGCATCATTATAGGGGCGTCAACAGTTTGATTATTATTGCATGTGTTTGTGTTTATGTGAATAACTGTTTCAGCGTGATTGATTGTATTAGAGTGAGCAGCTGAAATTCCATTATATAAATATTAGAAGCCTTCCAATTGGACCATAAACGCTAAAGACCTGTGAGAAAACCACCTCTGCGATAACGCTTATTTTACCATCTCTATGGGTTTGTAGATGTATTTTAACACTATGGACATCGTTTGGCTGTTCTACAAACCTGAATTTGAAAAGGTAGGGGCATTATGTAAAATGCCAATATTAACAGAAAGCAATGATCAATAGAACCTACTTTGGCCTGTATATGTGTACACATTATTCAAAGTTTTACTTTATGAACGTTCTTTTGTCTAAATATATGCTCATTCCAAATTTGATGCCAGCAACCAGTTCCAAAAAAGCTGGTACAAGGGCTTGTGTACCACTTTCCTTTCAACCGCATTTAATAATTGATTGGTGACTGAAGACACAAACTGTTAAACTGTTTAACTATGTTAAACAAACGAGACAAAAATATTGGACTTAGTCATTTATTTTTTTGAGGAAATGATCCAGTATTTCATATCCGAGTGGCAAAAGTACGTGAACCTTTGCTTTCAGTATCTGGTGTGACCTGCTTGTGCAGCAACAACTGCACCTAAACATCTCCGGTAACTTTAGATGAGTCCTGAACATCAGCTTGGTGGAGTTTTAGCCCCTCCATACAAAACAGCTTCAACTTTTATGTTGGTGGGTTTCCTCCCATGAACTGCTGCTTCAGGTCCTTCCAGAACATTTCTATAGGATTAATATCAGGACTCTGACTTGGCCGTTCTAAAACTTTAACTATTCTTCTTTCACATACTTTTGCCACTCACAGATCTGTAACATTTAGATCATTTTCCCCAATAAATAAATGACCAAGTCTAATAATTTTGTCTCATTTGTTTGACATAGTTCTCTTGATCTAATTTTAGTAGATAAAGATTAATTTTAGCGTGAAAATCTGAGATCAAACTTTTGCATCCAGATAGAAAATTCTACATGATTCCCAAATGTTCAAGCACCACCGTAGATATAAATATATCTAAATCATTTCTCAGCTCCATTAATGGTGTGTCTGCTCCAAACAAAGCGCCGTTTCTGCTATCATTTACTCTATTGACCTCGTATTTGTGTTTCTGCTGTGAAAAAAAAAACATTTGCATATAATTGAGTTGGGTTAATTAGTCTTATAAATCAGCTTAGTGTACTCAGATCCAGCCCCTTATCGCCAGCTGCAGCAGTGTTTATCTCTGCGCTAGAGCATCAATTAACTTATCAACGTCTGCCGGGTCCAGCTCATGTCTGCTGCAGCACTCTGTAGAGCTGCTCACTGAGAAAGAGCTCTGGCCACTGCGTCAATAACGTCCAGGCGTCCCAGATCCCAGATGCACTGCCCTGTGCTTTTCAACACTGGAAACTTTTTAGTTTGAACACTTTTCATCTTTAGCCACATTTAGTCACGTTTTAACTGTAACACCATGTTTGGTTGTGATTTCATTCAAACTTCAATTTGGTGTCGTTTATACTTTTTACAGATTTTCCCAAATGTCTACATTCTACATTGTGGGCTGGAGGTCAGGGAACCAGCCTCGTGACCGGAAGGTCGCCGGTTCAATCCCCAGAGCCGACAGCACATGACTGAGGTGTCCTTGAGCAAGACACCTAACCCCCAACTGCTCCCCGGGCGCTGTGGATAGGACTGCCCACCGCTCCGGGTAAGTGTGCTCACTGCCCCCTAGTGTGTGTGTTCACTAGAGTGTATGTGGTGTTTCACTTCACGGATGGGTTAAATGCGGAGATGGAATTTCCCCACTGTGGGACTAATAAGGGTCTCTTAATCTTAATTCAGTGTGTGAGACGTAAACAACATCATTCAGAGTGGATTGGTGTGAAATGGTTTAGTGACCATCGTTCATAGACTTGTGGTGCTAACAGGAACTATGGTCTCCACGTCTATATCCACTGTGAATGGATTTTTAAAAATGATGTCTTAGGCCAAAACCTTCAATTGAAGCTATCATAAAGCAATATCTAAACATTAGACAGTGTATTCATCATTATTTCATGTAAAAATAGTCTGAGTGAGATTTTAGAGGTGGACGGTTTACTCTGTTACGCTGCCCCTCATAGACATTACATACAGAGTTTGATACATTTACAAATTAGCAACCGCCTGGGACACCATAGAAACAGCCTAGAAACACCTTAGCTACCACCTGAGATACCATAGAAACAGACTATCAACATCTTAGCAAAGACCCGGGATACCATAGCAAATGCCTGCAACACCTTAATGACCATCTGGGACACCGTAGCAATGGTCTAGAAACACCTTAGCAACCACTTGGGATACCACAGCAAAAGCCTAGCTACTGCCTACCAACCACCTGGGACATCATAGCAATAGTCTAAAAACACCGTAGCAACCACCTGGGACACCATAGTAACAGCCTAGTAACACTATAGCAACCACCTGAAATATAGCAACAGCCTAGCAACATCTTGGCGAACCACCTGTGAGGGAGCTTTTAGAGGCAGATGCCTGGTTCCTATCACAACCACTGTGAGCAATGCTTACTCTAGGACTGAGCATTTCACACCAAGCCACCCTGAATGACTGTGTTTACACCTCAACCATTTAATTATGCAAACATTTTAAAGGCCTTTTTGTACTCGTCAGCAGCCGCGGCATCACTGTGATTGTCCACATTGCCGTATCTGAATAAAAATATCTGTCAATTTCTTACAGTAATCAGCGTCACATCGTCCTGCTCTGATCTTTCCTCTGGCGCATTATGTACGGCTGATCTTGTTATTATTTAATAAGCTGCATTATGTGTGGTTGATCGCTTGTAATTCTTTAACAGAGCACACGTGCAACTGGAAAAAAAGGCCAAAGACGGTTCAGTAAATATCTTAGCAACGGAACAGTGGATTCATTGTGCAGCCATTGCACTAATAAACAAGTTTGAATCAAATAATTGTTGTAAGAACGTAACTGCATGGGAATATTTTTTCAAATGAAATCCAGCAGATCATCATGAAGGGCTTCTTCAGCTGAGTCGAGCGTGAAATGTAGTGACCTGGATTTCTGAATCAATTCAACAACATGCATAATATATAGATCGGTAGTGCACAATTTCTATTTATGTGCTCAATTCAACATATGGGGGAAAAGTAAAGCATGAGATTTAATATGTGCCATTACTTTTGCATGGACCACATGTTATATTGGTTCTCCCCCTCTATATATATTACGTTCAACAAATACACTGTAGTTGTGCATTAAAATGTACAGAAGTGTGTTTTTTCTAGAGGATGTGTAACTTATTGTCACTTAGAAATATGGACATTTGCTAGAGGGAATATTGTGTTTTGCTTTATATATATATATATATATATATATATATATATATATATATATACAAATAACCATCCACCTGGGATACCATAGTAATAGCCTAACAACTACCTGGGACCTGGGATACCATAGCAAAGGCCTGGCAACATCTTAGCAACCACCTGGGATACCATAGCATTATCCTAGCAACTATCTGGGACCTGGGATACCATAACACATGCTTAGCAACATCTTAGCAACCACCTGGTGTACCATAACAACAGCCTAGCAATGCTTAGCAACAACCTGGGATACCACAGCAAAGGTGTAGCAACATCTTAGCAACCACCTGAGATACCATAACAATAGCCTAGCAACACTTAGCAACTACCTGGGGTACCATAGCAATATCCTAGCAACTACCTGGGGTCTGGGATACCATAGCATAGGCCTAGCAACATCTTAGCAACCACATGGGATACCATAACAATAGCCCAGCAACACCTAGCAACCAGCTGGGATATCATTCTAGCAGCCTATTAATACCTAGGATTTCATAGCGATGGCTAGGATACCATAGCAACAGGTTAGCAACCACCTGGGACATTGTAACAATGGCTTTGTCAAGCCAGCTTTTCCGATTCTAGTTTACTGATATCATTAGCAGTGTAATGATGATATTGTACATGAGGTCCAAACGTCGAGCCGGACCTTCTTTAAAGACCTAAAGACGTTCGACACAATGTGAAAGATTCCCGACACAATGTCTTTGTCTTTTAATGGATTGTTTCAGGCTCTCACAGCAGCGCACACTCACCATAACCTGCTTTATTCTACTGACTCCGTAATAATGCTTCTTTCTATTTAGTGAAAAATAATCTTACGTAGTGCAGCTTTAGGAGCAGTGATTTATCGCAGTATAAAATAAAAGCCAACACTGAGCACAAACACACTTTTCCATCAAAGACACTGAATGTTTAAGCACTCCAGTGAATAAATAGCAAAGTAAGTGCTTTGTGTGTGGCTGGTTACGTAAGACTGTCTTTATTTATTGTTCTTTCTCAGATGAAGGTCAGATCGCATTTTAGGAGAAATGAATGCAGAAATGTCAATTATTCTAAGAGGCTCGGGTTCGTTTTCTCGCAGCTGTAGGGAACGGGACGGGATGAAGCTGTATGAAATATTCCTGGTATTTAACGGTTGCTATAGAAACTGTTACAAAGAAATAGGATCAAATGCCTCAGCACAGTTATCAGGAATTCATGGAGCGACTGGAGAGACACTCTGTCTCTCTCTCTCTCTCTCTCTCTCTCTGTCTCTCTCTCTCTCTCTGTCTCTCTCTCTCTCTCACCGTCTCTCTCTCTCTCTCTCTCTGTCTCTCTCTCTCTCTCTGTCTCTCTCTCTCTCTCACCGTCTCTCTCTCTCTCTCTCTCACCGTCTCTCTCTCTCTCTCTCTCTCTCTCTCTCTCTCTCTCTCTCTCTCTCTCTCTGTCTGTCTCTCTCTCACCGTCTCTCTCTCTCTCTCTCTCACCGTCTCTCTCTGTCTCTCTCTCTCTCTCTCTCTCTCTCTCTCTCTGTGTCTTTCTCTCTCTAACTATCTATTTAGACTCTCTCTCTCTCTCTCTATATATATATATATATATATATATGTATATATATACTGTCTCTCTCTCTATACTGTTCTCTCTCTCACTCTCTCTCTCTCTCTGTGTGTCTTTCTCTCTCTATCTATTTAGACTCTCTCTCTCTCTCTCTCTCTCTCTATATATATATATATATATACTGTCTCTCTCTCTCTCTATACTGTTCTCTCTCTCACTCTCTCTCTCTCTGTTCTCTCTCTCTCTCTCACTCTCTCTCTCTCTCTCTCTCTCTCTCTCTGTCTCTCTCTCTCTCTGTCTGTCTCTCTCTCACCGTCTCTCTCTCTCTCTCTCTCACCGTCTCTCTCTGTCTCTCTCTCTCTCTCTCTCTCTCTGTGTCTTTCTCTCTCTAACTATCTATTTAGACTCTCTCTCTCTCTCTCTCTATATATATATATATATATATATATATATGTATATATATACTGTCTCTCTCTCTATACTGTTCTCTCTCTCACTCTCTCTCTCTCTCTGTGTGTCTTTCTCTCTCTATCTATTTAGACTCTCTCTCTCTCTCTCTCTCTCTCTCTATATATATATATATATACTGTCTCTCTCTCTCTCTATACTGTTCTCTCTCTCACTCTCTCTCTCTCTCTGTTCTCTCTCTCTCTCTCACTCTCTCTCTCTCTCTCTCTGTTTTCTCTCTCTCTCTCTCTCTCTCTCTCTCTGTTCTCTCTCTCTCTGTTCTCTCTCTCTCTCTCTCTCTCTCTCTCTCTCTCTCTCTGTTCTCTCTCTCTCTCTCTCTCTCTCTCTCTCTCTCTCTCTCTCTCTCTCTCTCAGTGAGGGTTTACTGTATCTCCGTGGCTTTGTCTCAGCGGTGGGCTACAGAAAGCGTTGGAAGGTGCATCTGCGTGCAACTGTTTTGTTGGTCAATTAAAAGTTGGCAGAAACTTTGTGCTAAAGCCTTTCCTCGCTCTGCTCCAGCTCGTTACTGTGCACCGCAGAGCTCCGCTAAAGAAGCTGCTGCTGCTGCTGCTAATGGGGGAATTTCAGCCATGCGGACAGCCGACGCTCCGTCAGAACCTCCTTCGCTCACTCCTCTACAGTTAAAGGAATAGTTCTGGCTTCACCCGTTTAAAAAAAAAAAAATTGATAAACCAAGACGCGTTTAGCTGGAGCTTCAGCGCTAATGTAGCTAACGAAGGAACGGAAGCTTGACAGCGGGTGTAACTCATCATACGGTGGTTATAAACCATGTGGAGGTGTTCAGTATCTCCAATAGTCTGGATTGTGGTTTCTGACATGGTGTGATAAGCTGTGATCTATAAACATGGACTAAACGTATGTTAGCAGAGCTAAACGCCGCTGCAAGAAACAGAATAGATGAGCGAACATTCCCTGCTGGTCAAAGCTGGTTTTTGCTGGTTTGGTCACCCAGAATAACAAATACCAAATAAATCAAACCAAACAATTCAAACATGGACCAAACAGCACGAGGATACAATACAAAGACCAGCAAACTCACAGGGGAAAACACGGGGCTTAAATGCAACAGGGATAACGAGGGTTAACAAGACACAGGTGGTTACAATCAGGGGCAGGGTCTTAAAACAAGGGGGCAGGACCGGGAAGACACAAAACAAAAGCACATGGACAGGACTGGGAGGTGAACACAAGCACATGGACAGGACTGGGAGGTGAACACAAGCACATGGACAGGACTGGGAGGTGAACACAAGCACATGGACAGGACTGGGAGGGGCCAGTCGTGACCTAAGGTCATTCATAGTCCTTTCATCATGAAATTTATAGACAATGTAAAGGGTGACAGGTACTTTCAAAACAGAAAAACGGTCTATGTTGGATTTCCTAGCAGAGAAGTAGTCGCATGAATTTTGTCCGTACTCTTATCTGAGTTTACGGTGTGCAGTACAAAACAATGCAGTGAGTTGTTCAAGGTAGACAACAAGCTAAGCTAAAGGTAGCAAGGTCGCTAGCCATTTAGGTTGAGTTTTGCCTCCTCTTCTTTGGCTGAAGGGGTAAAAACCTCTCCAGGGTCCGTTTTGTGTTGAATAAAGAAAGATGGACAGAGATTCTGCTCAGCAGCAGAGGTAGCAGCTACGCTAATGCCAGCTTGGTTGTGTGCATTAGCCTGTAGATCAGCGGCTAGCAGTCAGGATAGGTTGACACCACAGGGGTTGTATGATGTGTGATGCATGCTGGGTGTTGTAGTGCAACAATCCACATAAGAGTCTATTAGAAATGACATAAAGGGGCTAAAATCTAGTCTAAAACTGGAGTAATGTGGCCGTTTGTTATAGTGCAGCGTCATGATTTTACACTGTTTTCTTTCATTGGTGTCCTCTCACTACCAGCAACCGGCTTCCCTCTGCATTCATCAGCGAACAACAAAAGCCACCCGGAAGCCACTGTAGCTCTTCAGAAGGTCCTCCCACCTTGAAGACCCTGATCAGAAGAGGGTTTTCCTAGATGTAAAACCAGGAGCTCTCACTCTAGAGGCTGCTGCAGCACTGCAGTAGGAGGCGAGTGAGCATGTACACAACAGATGTAGCGCCAGTTACGTTTGTTGTCCATTTAACGCGGCGACATGACTGTGATGATTAGCACAATGCTAACTGGCTAAATTAGCCTCATAGCTTCATCCATCCATTTTCTAAGCCGCTTCTCCATCAGGGTCGCCGGGGGGGTGCTGGAGCCTATCCCAGCAGTCCAGATACATCCTGGACAGGTCGCCAGTCCATCGCAGGGCAGACAGACACAGACAGTCACTCACACACAGGGGCAATTTAGCACATCCAATCAGCCTGACTGCATGTCTTTGGAAGGAAACCGGAGAACCCGGAGGAAACCCACGCAGACACGGGGAGAACATGCAGACTCCACAGAGAGGACCCCGGTCACCCGGCCGGGGAATTGAACCCTCCTCGCTGTGAGGCGACAGCGCTACCCACCACGCCTCCGTGCCCGCCTGCCTCATAGCTTCAGTACAAGCTAAAGAAGGGAACGTCAGGCCCCTTTGGCAGGAAGGCTGATGTCAGTGATTCCTTGTGTGGCCACCAGAGGTCTCACCCCCCGGAGTACTAGCCCTGTTCCCACCAAACCACCTGTATCCAATTTCAGCAATCAGCCACGGCTTAAACACCCCGTCCATTCAGCCAGGCAGTGCGAAGTATTGCCAGTTCTCTGGTGTCTGCATACTGAGCGGTTTTGGATTAACTAGCTGTCTTGTGTTTCTCTGCCTGGACTTTTGGATTTTTGCCTTTTGCCCCTTGGTTTTGGATGATTGGTTTTCGGACGGACTGTTTTGGATTACCCCATTTACTATTAAAGCTGCACATGGTGCGCTTTTTAGACATGAAAGCTGCTGGGAAAGAACAGAGCTGACCACAAAAATCATGTCGCAGTCCAATATGTAAGATGTAAAAAAAATAAATAAATAAAACAAGAAAAATCATAACTAGGAAAATGGATTAAGCTATTAGGAAATGGAAAGCCAGCTTGCAGGAAAAGTGGCCAGTGAATAGAAGCACAATGTAGTTGTTTCTAATAAAGTGGCCAGTTAGTGGAAGCACAATATCGTTGTTTCTAATAAAGTGGCCAGTTAGTGGAAGCACAAGGTGGGTGTTTCTAATAAAGTGGCCAGTGAGTGGAAGCACAAGGTAGGTGTTTCTAATAAAGCGGCCAGTGAGTGGAAGCACAAGGTGGGTGTTTCTAATAAAGTGGCCAGTGAGTGGAAGCACAAGGTGGGTGTTTCTAATAAAGTGGCCAGTTAGTGGAAGCACAAAGTGAGTGATTCTGATAAAGTGGCCAGTAAGTGGAAGCACTAAAGTGGACAGTGTGTATTCATTCTTGGATTACTGGGCTATTCTTGCAGTTGCTGTACTTTCTGTTGTCTGATCTGAAGAAAAATGCCGTTCCACGTTGAGTGCTGCAGAAATGGGGCGACGTTCCGCATTTCCCCACCACCTGGGTTGGCAAGTGCTTTCACCGGAACGACAGAATAGTTCTGACCAGCCGGCCGATGGCATGAATTCCATCTGCTGGAATGGCAGCACGGCAGGGGACGCACTTAGTGAAAAACCCACCGGGGAGAGCGAGTGTGAGGGAAAATGACAGAGAGAGAGAGAGAGAGAAAGAGAGAGAGAGAGAGAGAGCGAGCTGAGAGGCTGAGAGGCTGAGAGTGTTATTTATTGGAGTGTCCAACAGAGAAACTCAGCCAGAGCTATAGAGTCGAATTGTGGGGCTACACACATACACAGACCACCTCTCCCCCTCCACCACCACCACAACCACCCGCTACCAGGAGTAAGCCGCAGTAAGGCCTAGCTAATCTGCTGAACATGATTTTCCATACTGGTTTACTAAACATGCGGCCGGATTAAAGGAATTCTATTAAAGCATACAACTCGGAACATATGGTGTTCGGGCAGAGAAGGGAAAAAGCGCTGAATACAGAGCTCCAGCCGCGTTCTCTCAATAGCCCTTTAAGAGTATTTGCTGTATGCCTGGGGATCACATGCTGTAGGGGCGAAAAAAAGATGGAAGGAGGCCTGTAAGAGACTTTGTGGGGATTAGCCGAGTTGTACAGCTCCAGTGGTTGAATAGCGATGCTGTTCCAGGGTTTCATGGAGAATCAATGCAGGTTGTAGGCTGGCATTTGACGTAACGCTGCCGGGGAAGTGTTTCGAGGTTAATTAGCATGCTGTAATGCCTGGCGGCTACAGCACCTGACTCCATAGCTGGCACCTCGTTTCACCCTCTTCCAGCTCTGGACCCACTTCATATTCCACACTGGTTTATGGTCAGTGCAAAGCATACATAAAATATAGTCTGTGTGCTTTTGCAGTGCAGTGTGTAGCTTACATTACAGCCAAAGAAGACCCGGTGGACCTACTGTACCAGCCAAAACATCAAACCCACCCGGTTTGGTGAGCGGTTCTCATGTCATTTTGATTCTTGGGGTTTGTTTCTCAAGTCGGAGACCTTATTTATTTGATTTCCAGTTAAAACAGCCACCAAGTGCAAGTTATTCTTTTTTTTTTCAGAAAATGACCCAAAAACCTTAAACCTTAAATAAATTTAAAAGCACATTTTTCAGTATTTAGTGCATGTTCTCCAGCTTCCAGCCTTGCTTTCAGTTTTTCAAACTGATCTACAGGGATATTTTTCCACAGCACCAAAGTTCAGTTGGTTGCACTTTCTGCTTCTCACAATCCAAGTAAGCCCGAACACATTCAGTGATATTGGATGAGGAGAGGCCTGGACTCTGGGGTGGTCAGTCCACTGCAGACCCACAGTGCTGAGTGGTCTTCTCACAGTGGAAGGATGGAATGGAAACACCTGTGGATGTTTTCAGATCTGAAGCAGCTTGATCTTCTACCTTCTTTCAAAGATGGAAGCTTTAAGTGCTGTTTATCTGATGGTGATGGTTTTGGTGTCTACCAGGTCTTCCAGGTGGTTGTTAGGAACCCCATTTTCTCTGGAGCTTTTTATCCGTTTTTGAACCCCAGCACTGGAAACTGAAAAAACTCATTTTGCCCCAGACACCCCGACTTTTAGTATACATCACTGTCTGCAACCAAGACAGTCAGCTACTACTTAGTCAGCTACTAGTTTTAATCTGAAACTGAAGCTGTCATTTAAAAACATGTTAATTTCTATGGACTGTTCTTTCCGTTATATGGCAATCTGTGGGGTCCAAGCACCACATTCCATATGGAAGCTTATGAGCAAGCATAGGCCTTTTAGCAGACAGAGAACAAATGGTGGGCAGCTGTATAGAACAGTATTTTGTGGTATAGTAAACAACTCATTTTTACCATAAACTTTTGTTTTGACATGAATTGTATTTTCTGTATTTTCTCTATCACATTTTAATGTTAATATCATTACATTATCATTTTCTTCTGGATGGCCTTGCAGTGCAGTGGTTGGTTTCTGAACCTCTGATATCTCAGAAAATAGAAGACTCCTTTCATTTTTGTAAACATTTAGTTCTTCACGGTAAAATAGAGGTTTAAACTCAGTTTGAATCTTTTCCAGTTCCTGCACCAGACTGCTCCCTTGCTCCCTACAGACGCTGGAACACAGATAGACAAAATATAGTTTACATGCCATTAGCTACATGGAAATGGGCGTTCCCAGAGATTGTGATTAGCTCTGCTCATTGGAGACAAACACCAGCCATGAGGCCTGCTTATAGCTGGCCTCTAAGCTCCCAAAGTGCCATGTGTGTTTGATCAGCCACCAGATGCAAGCTTCTTTAAGATCCGGCTGGGATTATTTCCTTCTAATTGGCTGTGTTAATTACCCTTCCTTGCACATGTCTCGAAGGCGATGCGCCACAACGAGTCTTATTACACCCAGCCAGCCGCTCCCTGCCACTGCAGCTTGCCAGCAGCTACAAGCAAAGGCAATAACACATGCTGGTTATGACAGGCTGAAACACAATAAAATAGACCTCTTAATATTTCATGTGGCTGTATTATTGATGAGGTTGTGGTCGGGTGGGTGTGTGCTTGTGTAGGTGCAAGTGTGTTAGTCAGTAGGTCTTTTTTCTTTAAATTAAGGTAGGCTGTGTATGTGACATGTCATATCACTCTCATCATGACTATACCTTAAATATAGAAAACTCATATTGGGTACTAAAGGGAATAAATAGGTGAGTCATATCTCATACCGCCAGGGATGCAGGACATCAGTATCATCTCCACTAGGCTGAGATATCAGTGAATAAAGAAACTTTTCTGTAATATCTCACAGATCTCCAGTCCTTCCTAGGAAGAATAAATCACAGATCTACAGCGTTTCTCAGGATGAATCAATCAAATATGTTCAATCGTCTTCAAGAAGAATTACTCAGAGATCTAGTCTTACTTGAAAAGAATCAATCACAGATTTGCAGTCTTAGTCAAGAAGAATCAATCACCAGTCTTCAGTCTTACTCTTAGTTAAGATGAATCGATCACAATTCTTATTCAAGAAGAATCAATCAAAGTTTTTCAGGCTTACTTAAGAAGAGTTACCCACACATACTCAGTCTTATTGAAGATGACTCAATCGCAGAACTCCTGGCTTACTCAATCAAGAATACAGAATCAATCAAATATCTCTTGTCTTGCTCAAGAAGAATCAATCACATGTCCTTTCTTTCTCAAAATATCCAGTCGTACTTGACAAGTATCAATCACAGACATCCAGGCATACTCTAGGAATCTATCACAGATATTGAATTCATTCAAGAAGAATCAGCCAAAGATCTCCATGCTTACTCAGGCAGAATTGGTCAAAGATCTCCAGTCATACTCAGGAATAATCAATCACAGATTTCTGGACTTTCTCAGGTAGAATCTGTCACAAATCTCAAGGCACTCAAAAAGAATCAATCACAGATCTTGTGTTACCCAAGAAAAATCAATCACAGATCTCCAGGCATACTCCAGAACAATCAATCATAGATCTCCAGGCATGCTCAAGAAAAAAATCAATCACAGATTTCCTTGATACTTGAGAAGAATCAATCATGGATACTCAGTCTTTATCAGACAATCAATATGACCCCCCCCCTTACTCTGGTAGAATCAGTCGGTGATCTTCAGACATACTTAAAAAAGTGAACCAAAGACCTCCGTCTTAATGAAGAAGAATCAGTCAGAGATACCCAGTCTTACTCAAGAAGAATCAGGCATAGTTCTGTCTTATTCAAGAAGAACCAAGCACAGATGTCCAGGCTTACTTAGTAACAACCACAGATATCCAGTCTTAACGGAGAACAATTAGTCACAGATACCCAGTCTTACTCAAGAAGAATCAGTCAAAGATATCTCAAGCAGAATCAAAGACATCTGATCTTAGTTAATGGATCAATCACAGATCTTTAGTCTTACTCAAGAAGAATCAATCCTAGATATCCCATCTTCCTAAGGCAGAATCAGTCTCAAATCTAGAGGCTTCAAAAGAGGCTTCAAAGAACTTCATTCCTATTCAAGAACAATCTTTCAAAGATATTCAGTCCTATTCAAGAAAAAATCAATCATAGATATCCAGGCTTAACAAGAAGAATCAATTGAAGACCTCCATTCTTACTGAAGAAGAATCAAGCGCAGATTTCCAGTCTTACTCAAGAAGAATCAATCATGGCTGTCCAGTCATATTCAAGAAGAATCAATCATATATCTCCAGTTTTGCTCAAGAAGAATCAATCATATACCTCCAGTTTTGCTCAAGAAGAATGGCATACAGATGTCCAGTCTTATTTCAGAAGAATCAATCACAGAACTCCAGTCTTATGCAAGCAAATCAATAACAAATCTCCACTGGTAAAACCATCCATAGATCACTCATCTTCTGTCTTCATGATGCTAGGTGACTCCCACATCTCCATTTTTTCCCACATGGATGAATTTATTCCTGCATTTCATTCATCTCAGATGCCAAAACCTATACAGAAAATCTATACAGAAAATCGAAGAAGAAAAAAAAACAGCTTCATAATAAATGCCAAATAGCACAGTCAGAATGGCTACAGACTAGACTTTCAACAGAATGAGCAGAATGAGAAGAGTTGGCAAAAGAGAAAGGAAACTAAAATGAGTGACAAGTAGAAGGAGGACCAGTGATGCAGAATTGGCCTTAAGCCACCGAGGACAAGAAGGCAAGCAAAGTTTGCAACAATACACATGGCTGAGTCACAAGTTCTCTCTCTATCTCTCTTCCTCTATCGCTCTCTGTCTGTCTCGTTCCCTCGTGTATTTTCTGCGTTTTCATTTATGTTTATAATATAGATTTTGTCCATTTGTTTAACTAAAATGTCCGAGAAACATGTTTTCCATGATAACTGCATTACTAAACAGGAGCCCTACGGCATTAATGTTATCCTCTTTAAACGGTAAATACATTTTCTAGCCACCACTGTGAAAATGCATACTGTCTCTGGGGGACGCTGCATTCCTTGAGATGCAATTACAGACACTAATTGACAAATACAAATAAGAAACCATGTGGAAAAAACATTTAATATTGGCCATTTAAGGAAAGCAAAGCTTTAAAAGGCTCGTGTCGTGGAAAAGCCATGATGTAGTATGTAAGCATTGTTAAAGTTTCAAAATTTACTGGTCGGTTTCTTGTCCATACAGCCCATATATGGAAACTAAATATGACTAAAAAAACCAACACATTTACAGCCTTTAACAGTTTATATCTTCCCATTCAAGGTGAAGTTACAAGGAGTGCAAGGGGCTAAACGCAGGGGGTCCTGGGGGGTTGGGAGTCCCCAATTAACCGCTTGGACCCCCTAAATGTTTCCCTGAAGACAAACTTATTATGACACTGTCCTCTCTGTTCGGTGATAGAGAGACGCTCGAATACAAATTTAGTGAAGCTAACTGTGTATCTGCTTCACCCACAATCACCTTCTGTCATTGGAGTTCTTAACTAACTAGAGCTGCAGCACTGCTCTGCCTCAGGGTGGCGCTGGTTCACCCAGTTGGTCCTTCGTAGCCTAGCAACTGCAACTATATGCTGGAATACCTCTGAAAAACGTTGCAATATGCCATATGATATTTTTACATCTGAAAACCCAATTTCTCAAGACACTGGTGGAAACCTGGTCAAGTGTTGGTCATTTCTCAAAAACAAAGGAAGAGAAGTGTAAGATCTCAGTTAATAAATGGAAGAGCACATTACCAAACTAAAACAGGGCTTTTCTGGAAGAAGAACCATTAAAGCAAACATTTTGTTGCCATTAAAGCATCAGCACTGCTATGGTGAGTGAGTTAGCAGCTGGCCAGTGCTGCATTAGTCAGCCAACACAGGACCCCCCCAAATTCCAGGGGGGTATTTCATACACTGAACGAAACAAGACAGCCAATCAGAAAGGAGCTCATTTACATGCACACAGTAACAAAACCGCAAAGGGAACAAGAAACTCGGAAATGAATGAGTGAAACGTAAAAGGTGATGACCTTGATATTAATGTTCGCAGTGAAGGTGGAAGTTTGTAGATGATGATTGTACATGGTCATCCTGCCCGACCTCAAACGCCACCTATGAGCGCAGACATTGGCTCACGAGCCACTGAATGCTGTTGTTTCATTGGCTCCCTACCAAAACATCTGCATTAATTAGGCCATGCTCCATGTTAATGAAAGGTAAATGATGCTGGTAGGCTGGCGCTTGATTTCACGCACCAAAGTTTCCACATTGTACAAACATAAATCAAGCATATTAAAATGACTTACCCATTTTTTAAAGTGTACGTAAAGGACCAGCACTGAAAGAACCCAATAATCCCTAGTAAACACATGCTAGCTAATGTCTTGTCTAATTACCTTTATTAAGCTTTGGCAATTCAGCTGATCACATCAACACTTTATCTCAGAAAACCATGGGAACGAGTGAGGAAAGAGAGAAAGCACGTCTTTCGTCATATAAATGAACATTTTAACATTTTCTTCATCGTTTCTCAAAAACGTCCCATATTAAAGCCTAATTAGCTCTAGCGAGAAGGACACAAAGGCCCTCATTATGATGTGAGCACTTAAACGTCCGGTCCAGCTTTGGGCCACAAGAGTTCCAAAATGTGCTTTTAATGATAGTTTGGATATAAAACCGAACAAAGGCTCCCTGTTTATCGATCAAAACAGCAGAGCATATATAAATCGAGAAGAAAAGGGGAGGCATATATTAAAAAACGGCACGAGCAAAGCGCAATCGTGCGATAAGACAATAGAGAGAGAAAGTAGTCATGAGTCAGGGGCCCCAAGGACGTTTATGACGTCCGGGTACATGGAGCCTAAACAACAGATAGAACCAGCCTCGTGACCGGAAGGTCGCCGGTTCGATCCCCAGAGCCGACAGCACATGACTGAGGTGTCCTTGAGCAAGACACCCAACCCCCAACTGGGGGATGGGTTAAATGCGGAGGTGAAATTTCCCCGTTGTGGGACTAATAAGGGTCTCTTAATCTTGTCTCTATGAGTTACAACTAACCATATGAACACACAAGCATAAGCTGAGGGCTCTGTATGACGCAAGCCCTAAGGCCTTATGAGCACCATAGGCCTGAACCCCATAGGTCATGATATAGTCATGAACCCAGGATTGTGCATTGATCAGGAGTATGCACTGACACTTCTTCATAACAAGGACCACCCTTAGATGAACATGCTATACCCAAAAGAGCTGCACATGGCAGCCTTACACCCATTAAACCTACTTAACTGTAACACTGAAAAAGAAAAACACGGGCAGTGAAAGTCCAACATTACTTAGTGTGTTTCAAAACAGACAAAGTGTCTTCAAACTTCTGTTGAACAGCAAAGTAATGGGCTTTTAATGACACAGATTCTTCTGAGAAAAACGTTTCCCTGGGTCATTTCTGTTAACGCATAGTTGGAGTTCTTCCAGCTTTGTGGTCCACATGTTAAAAGTGTCTTGAAATCCTGCCTTTGTGGTCCGACAGTGAGTCCATGGACACATAAAGACGGCGATTAGCTGCAGAGGAAAAAGCAGGCTAATAACCGGCTTCGTCGTTTCGCGGAGCTGAATCATCCTGGGAAACGGCTGCTAATGTTTTCCGAGAATCCAGGCTGAATTAGCCAAGTGCTTCAGCTCGGAGTGTTGGAGCGTAGACCGTCTCGGTTTCGATCATGGAATTGAGAAATAGAAGTATGACAAGCGGTAGGGACAAAACCAGATTAGCATTCAAGCTAATGGCTAATGGTCCTTCCGTGATGTCACATCGATCCGCAACTTGCTAAAACTTTGCATAAGGACTTAATGTGAAAATGCAACGTGTTTTAAACATTTATAAATAATAAATAATCCTTTTTTCTCAACCTGCATGGAGGCTCTCAGTAGAACCTGTGCAAGCGATCCGTACACTGTTACTAATTAGCGCCTGCTTGAGCAAATCGGCTGCCTAGTGCATATTAAACCCCCAACTTCATTCATTTCCATCACATCTCCTTCAAACCTGGCCCTGTCAAGTATTTTCACAGCCTACAAAGCCCACACAGGTAATTAAGGTCGCTGCCTAGAAGCGGAATATAATTAAAATTAAAACATAAGCTGCAGTCTGACTAACCAGCCTGACATGTTCACACGTTGCCTTAAAGACATCTTAAGTGCACTGCACTGAGCATCTTAGCCCGCCTTGACAATAATGCTAAAGCTCTGCAATAGTGCAGGAAATATGTGGTTGGATAGTGTAATGGTTAACACCTCGGCCTCCAATACTGTAAGGCTGGGGTTCAGTTCCCCACCTGGGTAAGAGCCCTACACTACACCAATAAGAGTCCTTGGGCAAGACTCCTAACGCCACCTTCGCCTACCTGTGAGTCATTCGGGAGTCCATGCGGTATAAATCACCACAAAGCCAACTGTGGACAGTATAGACGCACCAACAGATACACACTTCACTTCTCAGGCTTTGTGTTGAAGACTAATGAGAAGAAATGTTTGTTGAATGATTTATAGTAAGTGATTGCTCACAGACATAAAAGCAGTGCTGGACAGTAACTGAGTATCTGAGTAAATGTAATTGGTTTCTGTACTTTAGTATTTTTGGTGTATCTGTACTGAAGTTTCTCCGTTCTGGGCGACTTTTTCCTTTCACTCCACTACATTTCAGAGTCTAATATCCGACTTTTTCCTCCTACATTTTGAGAAATCTGTCGTTCCTTTCGGTTTCTGTGTGTATAAAAACGTAACATGTCAAAACGAAAGAAGCGCAAAGCCAGAGCACCAATCAGGGCCCAGCGGTCACTTTGTTTAGAGCTGGTTTTGACCTGTTGGTCATACCGACCCAGTGCAGCACGCGGTTCAACGTCAGCGCAGCAGCGTAAAACTTTGGGAGAGTCTGTTCAACATAAATGATGAACTAACCTAACTTTGTGTAAATAGAGCTCAATATAGAAATATGTCCACATATGCAGTCGAGACTGACGCGGCTTTTTTCTGAATTTCTACAAACACCATTTCATTTTATAGTAAATGAGTTTGGGCTGGTTTATGTTTATGAACAGACGCCTACAGATCAACATAGTAAAGGAGCTCATCTGTGATCCTGAGTTTAAAGCCAGTTTTTATTCAACTTAAACTTGGAACTAAGTTGTAAATAAATCTGAAACTGAAACTTTGCTTGTGTGTAAAAAGTGATTTCAGAGCCACTCGGTTCTCCCTGATGGAAACTGTTTACCTTCAGTGTTTTGTGCTTCTGATCATTTTAATAGACGTCAGCGTCACTAATTAATGACGTTCTATTAAAAGACTGGTTTACCAAGAGAGACGCTGGAGGACTTTCACCTGAAATGAGTTCATGAAGCCAGTCTGGTTATAAAAATGATAACAGGACATCAGAGCCAGAATTCCTCTTTTAGTACTTTTACTTTATACTTAAGTACATTTGAAGGGAAATACTTTAGTACTTTTACTCAAGTGGAGGTCTGAAGGGAGGAACTTCTACTGTTACTAGAGTAATATTGTACCTTAGGTGTCTCGCCTTTTACTCAACTACATGAGTTGTGTACTTTGTCCAGCTCTGTAATTCAGGGTGTGTGTAATAGTCACAGTGATGGTGGTAGGTGGTGTAAAGCTCCCTCACAGAAAATTATGACATGAAATGGTTATGAATTCACTGCCTGATGTCTGAGACACTGCTTTACAATAGTTTTGAGAAGATCCAGGTTCACCATCCATTTCACATCAATCTACTCAGAAGTTCAACCACTGATTTATGAATAGACTTCTCCTTTAATCGTACCCACTGGGGAGCTTTTTCACTGTAATAGCCGTATATTTTGTTCTAAACAGGGATTGTCAAATGGCATGAGGCAAAAACGGCGAACAGCTCGCATTATTAAAGCTTTCCTCAGTGCCCCAGCAAAGGCTGGTGCCACTTTAGATTGCGCCGTATGCTCGCTTAGCAGGAAATATATTATAGCTGAATGGGAGTTCATGCTAATAAGCGAAGGAGCTCGATTATTGCCATAATGACGGAGAGCGGCGGAGGCGGAGGAGGGGGATAATGGCTCTGCAGACGTGTGGATTTCATTGGGCCATGAGGAAGTTTTTTGGCGAAGGGCGGAGGACGACCTCCTCCAGCTCTCGGCATTAACGGAGTCTGAGGTAAAAGTCCCAACCCCTCACGACCGCCTGCCAATAGTTTGGAAGGAAAAACATTCACGGCTGTTTCCTGCTCGGTTAAGAGGGTTAAGAGTTGCTGAATGCGCTTGGAAATCATCCACGGACTAGCGAGCAATTATTGCTAGGCATCTGGAGAGGCAGGATCGTCAAACAAAAGCAAATTATACATGAAACGCTGATGGGATGCCATTGTTTACTCTCATCGTGGCACAGCCAGCATGATATTTCTCCCCAAAGTGCGAAGATTAGCACAAAACAACCATGTGGTAGCAGATGCCCCCGTTTCCTTTGAGCTACGGGGTTGAGTTTACAGTGCGGGGTTGTCTGATCTCTTTCTTTGCTTTGCCTTTCCGGACCCTGGCAAGAAAACTTTGTCTAAGTTCCCTTTGGAGGAACTGTGTTGGTATTAAGTCGGTTCATTCGTTCAATGCTCAAAAGTAACTTTTCCTCATGCATGGCATGTTTCCTGCTGGATTAAGAGGGCTTAGAGTTTGCTGAATATGAAAGATAACTTGGAAATCAGCCACAGACAAGCTACCCGTTGTTGCTAGTCATCTCGAGATCTTCGACGGGTCAAGAAGATTCGCTCAGAATAATCATGTGCTAACAAATACCTCGTTTTCATACCTAAAAACACAGGGTTTTCACTGTTGTGACACAGGATATGAACTACGGGCTACTGTGATTCCTGTTTCGTTACAGAGCCTGGTGAGGAACATCTACATGAGAGAAGCTCCATTTGTGAGAAATGAATGGTTCTTAAGCTGAATACGAGCACATTGTCCACTTCATCAGCTCCACTGACCGTATAGCTGCACTCTGTAGTTCTACAGTTACAGACTGTAGTCCATCTGTTTCTCTGATACTCTGTTACCCTGTTCTTCAGTGGTCAGGACCCCCATGGACCCTCACAGAGCAGGTACTGTTTGGATGGTGGGTCATTCTCAGCACTGCAGTAACTCTGGTGTGTTAGTGTGTGTAGTGCTGGTCTGAGTGGATCAGACACAGCAGTGCTGGAGTTTTTAAACACCTCAGTGTCACTGCTGGACTGAGAACCAAAAATATCCAGCCAACAGCGTCCTGTGGGCAGCGTCCTGCGGGCAGCGTCCTGCGGGCAGCGTCCTGCGGGCAGCGTCCTGCGGGCAGCGTCCTGTGGGCAGCGTCCTGTGACCACTGATGAAGGACTAGAGGATGACCAACACAAACTGTGCAGCAGCAGATGAGCTGTCGTCTCTGACTTTACATCTACAAGGTGGACTGACAAGGTAGGAGTGTCTAATAGAGTGGACAGTGAGTGGACACAGTGTTTAAAAACTCCAGCAGCGCTGCTGTGTCTGATCCACTCATACCAGCACAACACACACTAACACCACCACCACGTCAGTGTTACTGCGGTGCTGAGAATGACCCACCACCCAAACAGTACCTGCTCTGTGAGGGTCCATGAGGGTCCTGACCACTGAAGAACAGGGTAACAGAGTATCAGAGAAACAGATGGACTACAGTCTGTAACTGTAGAACTACAGAGTGCAGCTATACGGTCAGTGGAGCTGATAAAGTGGACAGTGAACGCAGAAACAAGGTCATGATGTTAAGCCTGGTCAGTGTATATCAGTTCATTCAGTGCTCATAAGTAATTCTCTTCATGAGAAATTGCATATTCATATCAAGTCAGTTCGTGATGGTGCCACAGGAGACGTCTCTTTAATTTTGCTATAAATTTCATAAGAAAATGGTTTAAATAAAAATCTGCAAGGTTAAACTTTCTTTGAGGTGTGTTAACAGTTTTAACTGAGCAGGTTGTATTTAGAATTCTGTATTGGCCTTTTGTTACACAGGGGCCCTCACTGACCCTGAACTAAACGAGCTGCGCCGGCCCTTTAAGAGTACAAAAGGGGGAGGAGTCACTGGGACAGGGGACTGGAGCCAGGAAGGGGAAGGAGAACAAAAGTTGGCCATGTGGAAGTGAAGTTGGTGATGGGTTTGGGGTCAAATTAGCAGTTCAACCCAAAGCCTTCCACTCTACATGGGAACTCGTGAGCTCGGCCGAGGATTCGTCCCAAGGAGCAAGACAAGCGCATGGAGGAACTAGATGGTGGACAGTCCTGGATGTAGTCTGACGTCAGGCCTGGACTGCCGGTGAGATCCGCCCTGGATTTTTAGCTTTTTCGTTTACTGCAGTGCGTTGCTAAGGACTTGTGGAGATTTGGATTTTTCTGTGGCTTTGGGTTTGGACTTTGAGGACTTTGAGAGTTTGATGGACACGGGCTACATGTTGTGTATTTAGGGGTTGTGTATGTATACACTACTCACAAAAAATCAGGGATATTTGGCTTTTGGGTGAAATTTCAGGATGGACCTAAAATGCACTCCAACATATTTACACATGAACTTAATGTGACCTTCTCTAAACTTTTGAATGCACAGGTCCAGCTGTTCAAACTTTCAGTACTTTCTGCACAACTTGCTGTTCTCTAACAAGGAGCTTAATGGCGAGATGGTGGTGGTGGTGGTGGTGGTGGTGGTGGTGGTGTTACAGGGTGGGCAGGTGTGTGTGTGTGTGTGTGTGTGTGTGTGTGTGTGTGTGTGTGTGTGTGAGATTGTCCCAGTACTGTAAAGCTCTGATTTTTGTCTACTGTAACTCAAAGTTATTGAGTAATTATTTTTGTCTCTCTTGTTTGGGTTTATTTGCAAACTCTTCTACTTGGATTGTGTTGTCCTCAGACTTCCGTAGCTACTTTCTTGGTTAAGATCAACAAGGTGATCGTGGCAAGTTCAGGTGTAACTGTTTAAAATGAGGCCTATGACCTTTTAGATGAAATCATGTTGGGCTTTTTTCCTGCTTGGTTAAAAGGGTTATGGATTTGCTAGATTTGACAGTGAATATGGAAAACTTACGCCACTCGCATGTTAATATTTACTAGCAGGCCTGTCAAACAAAACCAAATTATACATGAAACACTGACGTGATGCCGCTGTTTGCTCAGATTTTTCAGATATCGCATGTGAACTGAGCGGATTAGTGCCGAACTACCATGTGCTAACAAACGTGTCATGTTCTTAGAGCTACAGCTACGCCGACTCGTCTAATTGGGGTCATGGCTCGGGAATCCGCTGTTGTGACACTGGCTGTGCTATTCAGAGTTAACTGCTCTGGGGTCCATTGTGCTAACATCTGCATGGTGGGATTTTTTTTCCCCGTCTTTCTTTCTGCGCAGACACTGGTGAAAGCGCACTGTGTGAAAGAAAAGCTGTTTGCAGCGTCACGTTGTGAGAAATGACCAGCTTTCACATCAAGCTGTTCGGACAGTTTTAGCGTGTAACTGTTAGTAGAAATGAGGTGAATGAACTTAACATTGAATGGAGCTCGCTACTTGAATTTTCCTCTGGATCTAAGAGGCTAATTTACTCCCTCAGGGCCATCAGCCAACTGTGTTTGCACACTGTGGAATTAGACCTCTGCATTTAACCAAAAGTGCAGTGAAATGCCCACATGCACACTAGTGTATTGCCCGTAGTGGTGGGCAGCCCTATCCACGGTGCCTGGGGAGCAGTTGGGGGTTAGGTGTCTTGCTCAAGGACACCTCAGTCATGTACTGTCAGTGCTGGGGATCAAACCGGCGTCCTTCCGGTCACAGGGCTGGTTCCCTAACCTCCGGCCCACATCTGCCCACACAATAGCTTGTACCAGCAAGAGTTCTATGCTGGTCTAACCTGCTTTATGCTGGTCCCGGGCTAGTTTAAGTGGCCACCCAGCATGGTCATGCTGGTTGACCTGGGTACCCACATCCAAAATGCAACTTAAGCTGGTTTTGCTGGGTTTTTCTTTTTAGCAGGGTAGCAATGGGAGTTCATGTACACCAGTCAGCGTCATGCTAACTGCATGGGTAAACGATTACATACTCGTCTCGAGCCGTGTTGAGTTGTTAAGTAATCCCCAGCTTATGGGTGGGAACTGGTTTGGTTTTCACCAAGTCTTGCCTTTTAATAAGCTTATTACTAATAGGACTCTGTGATCTGCCCACCTGCTGGACAAGCCAGTGCTTTTTCTAGCTAGATGGCTTGTGTTGACCACTAATCTAACATTTACTTGTTAGTAATTGAAGGTGACTTTATGTGCCAGGATACTGGATGGTTTACCTCAGGACTCGATTTGAGGGGGTATGCAAGGGGGTGGCATGAAAAATGACCCTCTAAATTGGCCATTCATCCTCCATTTCTACCCCCTTTAGATTAACGTGACATCCCATAATATGTTTGTTATCTCTATGGAGCTTGACCAGGGCAGAGCGCACACACCTACAGACGAGGTAGCCATGTAGAATCGGCTGTTTTTGCTTTACACTGGTTATGCTGCACTCTCGCATCTGCCAACAAGGTTGCCAGGTCCACAGTTTTGCCAAATTGAGCTTCAGATGAAGAAAAAAAAAAAAAAAAAAACGCAGTTGTGGGTGAAATTTCTAGCGTTTTAGCTCCTGGTCTTTTAAGCTATCTCTGCGCTTGAGAATTTTGTGGGACCTTGGCAAAAATACAGCAAGATCTGGTGGCCTACCTTAAACAAGTCTGTTAACCAGTGAGAGGTGTTTAATAAAACTGAAAAGTTTATTATCAGAGCTTGAACTTTAAGAATTAAGCTTTAAACTAGCACCGGCAGCAGCTTCATCTCCTGAACGGGAATTGTTGAGCTAAGTGACACATTGCTGCCAGCAGGGCCGGGTGCTGGGAGTTCACAGAATGCCTGACGTTCTCTCTGTTGGAGTTGATAATTGGCGTGTGGTGTTTTAGAGGAAACAAACTTCTGGTTTACTCGTGAAGATAAAGAGTGTAGTGTTTATCTTTGAGCAGCAGTGCATAGTGCAGTTTTAGTTTCTTGAAGATGCAAGGCTGCGTTCACACAGCAGGTAAAAGTGGCCCAAATCTGATTTGTTTGTTTGGCTGTTCACATCGTCTTTTAAATGTGACCTGTGTTTGACATCAGTCTGAACAGGTCAGCTCCTAAACTGACCTGCATGCGCAAAAGAACAGAGCTTCACAGGGCTCGTCCAGAGGTGAACAATCATAACCGCCAACGAACGGCTGTCGCTCCCGGAGCTTCAGTTTCAGCTTGGCCAGCATCGCAGGAGTGATTTATGAAGTTCCAGTGGTGGACGTCTGGACTCATCGCCCACAGTGTGTTCGAGTTTGACACTGTATTCAGTCACAGCCACTTCTTTGGTTGGTGTCCTTAAACTGTACTCGGTGCTGCAGTCTCGGTCTCCTTTGGTCGCGCTCGGCTGTCTCGTTCAAAACCTCTTCAAACCTGGAGCGGCTACGTAAGGTTGCTTCTCATTTTTTGGTGCAGAAACATCAGCCGAAATGTTTGAGTCGCAGGAGCATGGAATTATGACGAATGTGGAGTTGAACTGACGTAAAAGTCGCATGAATTCCGATCTGGCTGTTCACATTGCAGCAGGTCGGATTTCAGAACCACATATGAAAGCGTCTCAAATGGGAATTGGAAATGTCAGATTCAGTGTGTTTATCTGTTTACACTGACACACACATCTGAGTCACATACGGAGGAAAAGAGCGGATTTGGGCCACATTTACCTGCTGTGTGAACAAAGCCTAAGATGACTTACTACCTTAAATAGTTAAGCAGGAAAACACAAAA
This sequence comes from Pygocentrus nattereri, assembly GCF_015220715.1. NCBI lineage: Eukaryota > Metazoa > Chordata > Actinopteri > Characiformes > Serrasalmidae > Pygocentrus > Pygocentrus nattereri. Next base: position 2,586,935 of record NC_051222.1, on the reverse strand, counting down.
TAGCCGCATTTGAAAGGGGATTCAACGGATCCTGATGCAGAAGAAATGTCCAAAGCCACAACAATCAAGAGTGACTTTTTTCGATGACGAAAAAGTGTAAAAAGTTGGCAAAACGTAAAGGACGCTTTGTCCTTCTACACAACAATAGCTGTTTATCGAATTCAAATCATCATAAACTCTAATACTTCCAAATTCAAACGTGGTCTGGATTGAAAGCTTATGATCTTCACTTTCAACCCAATTTTCCTCACTTTTTTCGGTGAACTACAAACCAGAAATCATTCAAGAATAATACAGCCTGCTTTTGTTTTCGGGAGTAATGACTGCGGCTTCTAAAGGTTAATCTAAGCTCAGTAATGTAATTATTAGCCAGACTGTGCTTAGTTTTATTTATCCACAGCTGAGGACAGTGGTGGTCCCGTGTTGGGGATACTGTGATGAAGCCTACCTGGAGGCTTGTTGTCTTGCTGAAGGGCACTGTGGTAGCAGTCAGAGGAAGGACACTAGAAGCCCTTGAGGGACATGGAACTCCCTGGATCTGAGGGAAAAAAACAAGCCCTGCGGGTTCATACAGACCTGCAATTAGTGCTTCTCGTTCACTGAGGGCACAGCAATGTCCAGGAATAAAACAAGACCAAACCTTCTGCCCAGTTTTGCTCAGAGGCAGGTGGAGTTCTTTAAATGAAAGTGATATGATGGACTTAATGCTCAGTCTTCACAAAATATGATCAAACAGCCAATAACTCAGACTACGGACTACCTGCTGGAACGATTCCACACCACTTCAACAGAACTGGGCCAAGTGTCTGTAAGGGAAATGGGTGGGGCCAAACTGCTGTAGGCTGGGTGGGTGGGTGGGTGGAGCTAAGCTGCTGACTTATGTAAATAAATGATTAATTCAAAAACGGGTTAAATATATCTAATTACCACGCACCCCCTCCAGCAAGAGATCAATCTCTTTATCTCTTTCTCTTTTATTTATATTATATTATATTTTATATTATATTATTTATGTATGTATACATACATAAACCTCAGCTCTGAATCATACACAGTGCAGTTCCCTGCCTGTGAGCACCAGCTCTACCTAACAAATCCTGTCTGGTGTGTGAGCATAACAGGGTGTTTTCATCAGAGGTCAGTGGTTGAAAAGGTTCCTCTTGCTTTCTCCGGCTGCATGAATCCGCTTTCAGACCTATTCATCAATCTGACGACACAAGAAAACACTGGGACCCCGTCCGCCTCCTCTTAGCCGAGTTTCTCTCAGGGTGTTCATCTCTTTCTTTCAAGCGTAGCTGCACAATGTGAGAAAAGCAGTACAACCAGGATAAACGCCTGTTCATATTACCTTGCTAATTCTATAAACCTTGGATTTATAAAGTAGAGGTTTCTAATAAAGTGGCCAGCTAGTGGAAGCACAAGGTGGGTGTTTCTAATAAAGTGGCCAGTGAGTGGAAGCACAAGGTGGGTGTTTCTAATAAAGTGGCCAGTGAGTGGAAGCACAAGGTGGGTGTTTCTAATAAAGTGGCCAGTGAGTGGAAGCACAAGGCGGGTGTTTCTAATAAAGTGGGCAGAAATGCGTTTATTTCATTGTCAGTCTAGTTTGATTAGCAATAGAGCCAAATTTAACAAACATGGAGAATTTTTTATGCATTAAATTTGCCACAAATGCGGCTGAAGGTTTTATTTACTGAAACCAGGACTGAAACAATATTTGCTGTAGTTTATTGGAGTTTATTGCTGTGGCTCGGCTTTGACACCACGCAGCGAAGAACACGACACAATAACTGACCATTTTCTGCACTAAGCCAGAGCTTCTGTCCTGAGAGAGACTTGAAGAGTTCCAGCTTCATTTCTGCAGACAGCACCTTCATCCACCTTTCATCAGCACTTGCTTCAGGTGCAGATGTTGGAAGCAACACTTGCTTTGTAGAACTAAATGTTGCAACACACTGCACTACAGCACCGTCAAAATATGGGATCATCCGTCAAAATTACACTAGTATGCTCGTTCTCTTCAACTTGGTAAAAATCTGAAAGTTCTACTAAAATCACATCCAGAATAAAGCTCTAATTATTAAAACGGAGAAATTTAGTGTTGAGAATGATGTTCAAATAAAATTGATATCCAGAATGACGTTCTAGGCAATTATAAGGTACCTATGGTGGGCCATTTCTGTTCTGTCCCGGGTGGTTGCAAAGGTGCAGCTAGGCTGTTGCTATGCTATCCCAGGTGGTTGCTAAGGTGCCACAAGGCCATTCCTGTTCTATCCCGGGTGGTGGCTAGTGTGTTGCTAGGCCATTTTCTATTCTATCTGTGGTGGTTGATAATGTGTTGCTAGATACAGTAAAATAAAAGCAAAATGCAATTAGTTCAGCTACAGTGTTTCATTTTTGAAGTTTTATTTTCTTGCTGGTGTATTTTTTTATATATATATATTTTTTTTTCTCGCTATATTTCATGCAGTAAATGAATATAATTAACCATGTCTGCTCACAATCATCAGCAATGTAGCCGAATAAAATGTGATATTCAGTTAAACCTAAATTACCATGCAAAGTCCAGTGTTAGATAAACATAATTATAGGGCAGTTTATAGGCCCTTTGCCTGCTGAACAAGGTTGTGCCAGCTGGAAGTATATTATGTGGACTGCTGTTCCAGAAGCAGTTGGCAGAACCGACGGCTTTGTTCTGAAGGTTCCGAGTATTTTTAGGCTCTGAGGGGCTGCTTTTTTCTGCTAGTGGTGGAGGACAGTGTGGATTTCACAAAGCAAGCAGATGTAGAATGTTCCCTTCACAAGGTCCCAAAGGAGTGATTCATATCTTGTACACTTGCAAGAACTCCTTGAGGGATTCTGTTTTCCATCCAGCACAGAGGCTTCAGTGCAGAGCTCATCTTTTGTGAGCCACTAGCACAAAGAGATTAGATATCATTACAGCTACTAATCATTTCTTTCCTTCTCTGAAGGCTCGACAAAGAGCGGAATTTCCCTGGAAGCAAGAGCCAAGAGGAGGTAAAAAAAAAAAAGGAAAAGCTTTCAAGGGAGTGAATTTTGCTCCATCCCAGTCAAAAGTCTGGACCTTCGTCCTTTGCGCTTTCCTTGGCATGAAAAAATAAAATGTGTTATTAGCAAATCAAAAGTGTTACTTTATAAACACACGCCGCTCAGCTCCGCCCTCTAAAGACGTCATTAATGACCATCAAATAAACAAACGCTGCTCAGCTCCGCCCTCTAAAGACGTCATTAACCACCATCAAATAAACAAACGCCGCTCAGCTCCGCCCTCTAAAGACGTCATTAACAACCATCAAATAAACAAACGCCGCTCGGCTCCGCCCTCTAAAGACGTCATAAACGACCATCAAATAAACAAACGCCGCTCGGCTCCGCCCTCTAAAGACGTCATTAACCACCATCAAATAAACAAACGCCGCTCAGCTCCGCCCTCTAAAGACGTCATTAACAACCATCAAATAAACAAACGCCGCTCGGCTCCGCCCTCTAAAGACGTCATAAACGACCATCAAATAAACAAACGCCGCTCGGCTCCGCCCTCTAAAGACGTCATAAACGACCATCAAATAAACAAACGCCGCTCGGCTCCGCCCTCTAAAGACGTCATTAACGACCATCAAATAAACAAACGCCGCTCGGCTCCGCCCTCTAAAGACGTCATTAACGACCATCAAATAAACAAACGCCGCTCGGCTCCGCCCTCTAAAGACGTCATTAACCACCATCAAATAAACAAACGCCGCTCAGCTCCGCCCTCTAAAGACGTCATTAACAACCATCAAATAAACAAACGCCGCTCGGCTCCGCCCTCTAAAGACGTCATTAACAACCATCAAATAAACACACGCCGCTCGGCTCCGCCCTCTAAAGACGTCATAAACGACCATCAAATAAACAAACGCCGCTCAGCTCCGCCCTCTAAAGACGTCATTAACCACCATCAAATAAACAAACGCCGCTCAGCTCCGCCCTCTAAAGACGTCATTAACCACCATCAAATAAACACACGCCGCTCAGCTCCGCCCTCTAAAGACGTCATTAACAACCATCAAATAAACAAACGCCGCTCAGCTCCGCCCTCTAAAGACGTCATTAACGACCATCAAATAAACAAACGCCGCTCAGCTCCGCCCTCTAAAGACGTCATTAATGACCATCAAATAAACAAACGCCGCTCAGCTCCGCCCTCTAAAGACGTCATTAACGACCATCAAATAAACAAACGCCGCTCGGCTCCGCCCTCTAAAAACATCATTAACGACCATCAAATACACACGCGCCGCTCGGCTCCGCCCTCTAAAAACATCATTAACGACCATCAAATAAACACGCGCCGCTCGGCTCCGCCCTCTAAAGACGTCATTAATGACCATCAAATAAACAAACGCCGCTCGGCTCCGCCCTCTAAAGACGTCATTAAAGACCATCAAATAAACAAACGCCGCTCGGCTCCGCCCTCTAAAGACGTCATTAACGACCATCAAATAAACAAACGCCGCTCGGCTCCGCCCTCTAAAGACGTCATTAACGACCATCAAATAAACACACGCCGCTCGGCTCCGCCCTCTAAAGACGTCATAAACGACCATCAAATAAACAAACGCCGCTCGGCTCCGCCCTCTAAAGACGTCATTAACCACCATCAAATAAACAAACGCCGCTCGGCTCCGCCCTATAAAGGTGTTAATTTGTCTTAATGAATGCAGTTTCTCCTTTCGTTTACTGTTCTTGCTTCAACCTTAAATAAGGAATTAAATCAACTCAGTACACATACAGTAGCAATTCAGAGGCCTTATAACAAACAAGGGATTCTTCTTCCTTCCCATGTCTTCCCGACTTGATACCTGCCAAAATCCAATTCAACTCAAAGGCAAAGGCAATCATAGACAGAGCCAGCTGTTCCTTATAGGAAAGCTCTCTACGAGGAAGAAGCATCCTCCCAAAAAAAGTGATTTGGCTTGCTTTTGTTATGGCTCAGGCGGACGCTCGTAAAAGCACCTTCATGACAACCGCTCTTTTCATTCTCGCCACCTGTCTCTTTCCTCTCACTCAGAGCTGTATTACCTTTGCACTGTATGCATTACGTGATCCCATCCTTTCTGTAGGCTGTAGGAGGATCGGCTGCAACGCAGTGACGGATCACAGCCTGAAATGACTGGTGGTATTACTTTATGATATTGCCACAGCTGGCTTTGGGCTTTATGTAGGAGAACACGATGAACTGGGAAGATAAGGAGTCCCTTTCCTCGCTTCTCAGATAGGTTTGCTGGTCATGACACAAGCCCAAGGGCTGCATTTTGCTTCACGCCAACTGGTGGGCTATAAACATGCATTACTGGTGAACAGTAACAAATGTTGGGCACCATTTAAGTCTTGGGGTAAGGACTATCCATTTAAGAGTAAATATGTATCAATGACATATTTTTCTCAAAATTTCTTCAGAATTCAATCATGGAGATGTAAGCATAGTTACAGAGACCCCTGCGCTCAAATGTACCCCTCCACCTTAAATTTTGAACTATGTGTTTTAGGCCATATCATAAAACAGTGTCTCCGACATCAGGCAAAGTATTCATATCTATTTCTGTGAGGGAGCTTTTAGAGGAATAGAACTGTTTTCATTTCTGGGACCGTATTATGGAAACTCTGAAATCTGACTTGTTTAGTCTCCATGACTACATCAGTACAGACTCAATTTAGTACAGTAGTTACTCCAGAATAACCAGCTCCTACCTTCATCATCTCATCATTAACTTCAGATAAGAAAACAAACATCACTCAAACATCCTAACTAGACTGAACCTCCTAAATCCTGTCCTAACTTTAGGATGAATCCCAGCAGGGTCCCAACTTCTGTTTAAGGTCCGTTTCTCTGGTTCTGAGGCGGCTGAGTCAGGCGGCGTAGTTCACTACCAGCATAATGAGCTCCATTTATTCCTACTGTAAAACGCGGCTTTCACTGGGAGATGTTTTTCTTTTCTAACTCTGCGTTTTAAACATCTCAGAACTCCACCGCCCGTCTGATCACCTTCCTGTGTTAATGTAGATGATGAAATATTACAGTGATGGTGGTGAATAATGAGGAGGTGGAGCTGAACGTGTGTCTGTTTATTAGGAGGAGGAACACATTTGGGAAATGGAGACTGAAACTGTGGAGTGGCGACACTCTCATAAACAGCAGGGGACAATTTGCTTCTCTTATATGAATTAGTAAGACAATCTTATGCTGACCTGTCAGATCTTAACTTTAAAAACCAGGAATTTTCTGTAATACGGCCCCAGGAAAGCTCCTAGATTACACACAATAAATTGCAGGTAAAAATTATTGTATTTAAGCTCAGTACTGGGAAGAACACCACCTCTGGAGGCCTAGAGGTGGATCCCTTGGCATATTTGTGACATCTGTGTTTCAGTTGAACTTGTATTGTCTGCAGCTTGATAACAAACATAACTGTTGTTTATCCAACTTGATCGAGTAGTTTAAGATTTTTGAACTTGAAGTAAGATTCTGATAAATTTCTTAAATTTAAGTAAGATTTGTTTCTGTAACATGAATTTTTCACACCACTCTGAATGACTGTATTTACATATTACCCAATACGTTTTGCAGAAAGTCTTTATTTGGCTAATTATATTATGAAGCTATTGCAAAAGTATAACTAGAAATTGAAAATTTCTGAACAGTTATTTATATTGACAAAGTGAATGAATAACAATTCAAAAGTTGCACAACATTATTGATTGTTTTTGACAGTATAGTTTATAGTAATTCCAGTTAGTTGCTAAGGATTTGCTAGGCTATGGTACCCCAGGTGGTTGTTGAGGTGTTGCTAGGCCATTGCTACGGCATTCCAGGTGGTTGCTAAGGTAAGTCAATTTCAGGATGTTGAGCACCCCCCCCCCCCCCCCCCCATTAATTTCTTTGGGAAAAATTTTGTTTGGACAAATACTACACAAATACCATGTTGACACGTTTGGGAAGAGGCTCTATGATCCTGCCAAGTTGTGTAGTTCTACCGCAAAAGCCGTAGGAGCAGTAGTATTTACTTTTTTTGACTGCAAGATTATAACAATAAATATAAAACCAGTGAATTGGCTTTTTCAGTGTATTATCAACATATTTCACACTTCAGGTTAAACTACAGAAGATGATCTTTTTGCTTCATTTTTGGTGAAGCAAACAGTAAAGCTTCAACTTTTCGTTGTCATTTTCTTGTCTTTTTTTTTCAAATCTTTCCCAAACACTGTCCTGGGGAAAACGAGTGACAAGTGCAAGTCCCTATGTAATTAAGCACCAATTGCTTCATAGCCACAAGGTGTTCACCATTTCACAGACTAGATGGAGCTCAAATTGAATCACATCATCACTCAATCAAGACCCTCGCTCCACCATCTGAGGATGATCCTCGCATTATGACCCTTCAGGCCAACTGTTCTGGCCCTGTGTCAGCTTCATGCAGCAAACGTCTATTAGTGTCGATTTTTAATATAGAGCTGCTTTTCCTGACAAATCCTACATGCTTTCAGAAACAAGAGCAGCTGCATTTCAGCACTCACCTAATATTGATGTGGGCCGAAAGCAAAACTGTGCTATTTTCTCCCAGACCAATAAAGCACAAATGCCACAAGATGCCCAGAAATAAAACAGCTCGTCATCTTTTCATCTTTAATCAAAAGTAACTAAAATAGCATACTGCCTATCAAAGCTGCCTTTATTTATACAAATGAGGTTTCAGTGAGTTTTTTTGTTATTATAATGTACAATGTTGTAGTCTATTCATGTTTACATACAGTAAAATGAGTAAATATCGGTGTCAGTCCTCGCTTGGGAATAAGACCACACCTATTCCTTTGTGGTGATCTCAGCACTTTGGACCAAAAGGTGTTTCAACACGAAAATTGTCCGTTTTTTAGACAAAAACTCTGAGGACATGGGAGTCTTCCTGAATTGTAGCAGACACACTGTCAGAAATGAAGGTTCTGTTCAGGTCCGTTTTTTGTTCATCAAGGTATAAACAGTGTAGATGTTCCCTTGAAGGTACAGCAGTGTTTTTAAGGTCCAGCTATGAACCTTAAATCAGTTTTTCCAGGTGAAAAGTTGGTATTTGTACCTTTTCATAACCACATGTTTTAAAACAGAGCAGTATAATAAAAGCCTGGAGGCGAGGCAGGGTGTGTGGAGTCAGTACAACTTAGATCATTTCAGTGGATTATGGTTCAGTTATGTTCCCTGACTAAAGGTGCTGAGATGCACCCTTGAGGGAACCATGCCAAAAGGCATGAGAGGAACAGCTCCGGTGATGGTTTCCTACGTTTATTTCTGAGAGCTCAGGGTGCATCCATGCCGAGATCTCGGAGTCCTTCCTAAAAGGAAAGTCTAAAGCTCAAAGCCTGACCCCAGATTCAATTCCAGGATCTTTGTACCTCATCCTGTCCAGCCTTGTTGTTTTTTTTTTTTGTTGTTTTTTTTGCCTCAAATCTCTCAGACTTCATCAACCAGGACATCCCAGCAGTCAGATGACAGCACCATCGTCTTTTGCGCACATTACTCGCTGACAGAAGCTCACAAACCTGAAAATGGTATTGTCGACAGCCCCTGGGTGAAGGTTCTGATCGGTACCTTCCAATGTGGCTCCACAGGTCATAAAGAGGCTTCTCTTGACAAATCCATAGCTTCCTATTGCTTCATCTTTCGATTTTTCTCCTTCAGAAACGGGCTCTAATAAAACATGCATACACACACAATGGCTGAATCTGTTGAATCTCTCCAGGGCTAACAGTGTTGCAATCAAAGCCAGAAGTTCCAGAGTAGAGGGAGAAAAAATGATGTCTTTGATCTTGAATGTTATGCCTTTTGTAATGAGGCAGTAGGGTGAAACTGTGGGACGAGGGCCTGGCATGGACTGCACCACTTTATTAACTGTCTGGAAAGATGAAAGCCTTCTCTGAACTTCTGGAAGTTGCTCTCAGCAGTTGTTACCACCAGTGGAAGTGAGTTAAGAAACTGTCTCAGGGTAGCTGTTGCTTGAGCTCAATGACAATCCATTGGATAATTTATTCAAAGACCTTACTGTACCACTGGGCTCCTCTCCAGTAATACCTTTCAATGCTTAGCATCCCTGGTCTCTCCACACCTGCTGCACGTTTACAATCATGGCTCATGTACTGAAGCCTTTGCAAGGCATTTCAAACTCCCTAATTTGTCTATCCATTTGCTGTCTTCTCTGGAATGGATTATCCCTCTTCTGTTGGACCCTGTTACCTTTGCTTTTAGTGTTTTTGTTTTTGCTTATTTGACACAATATGCTTGAATTTAACGTTCTGTTCACTAAGACTACAGTTGTCTTGCAAACTGTGCTATGCCTACTAACTGCTTGCTTATGAGCCATAGGGTTTAACCTCTTTCTCCAAGCCCTCTAGTGGCCATGGCCAAATAGAAAGGATAATGTTCTTCAATTTCTCCAGTGTGTTCAACTCCAAGCAGTCTGTGCTGTTAGGGAAGAAACTACGGCTGATGTAGGTGGATGATTCAATCATCTCATAGGTTATGGACAGTAATCTTACTGGACGACCTCAGTTCATGCGACTGCAGGGATGTGTCTCAGATAAGGCAGTGTGCAGTGTTGGGACACCCCAGGGGACTGTATTATCCCTGTTCCTGTTCAACCTGTACACTTCTGACTTCAGGTATAACAGTCATGTCATTTACAAAAATTCTCTGACATGACAATTGAGAAGAAGGAATACTGGAAGCTGGTGAAGGACATAGTGTAGTTGACTGGTGTAAGCTGAACCAGCTGCAACTGAATGTCAGGTAAGACTAAGGAGATGGTGCTGGACTTCAGGACATCCAAACCTGCCTTGTCTCCAGTCACCATTGATTGAGTAGATGTGGAGGTGGTTGGGATGTACAAGGATCTGGGTGTGCACTTGGACAACAAGTTGGACTGGAGAAGTCAAAGCCATCTCTGCTTACTGAGGAGGCTGAGATCTTTTGGTGTGGGCACTGAGCTCCTATAGACTCCACCAGTCTGCTGTAGTGAGTGCTTTACTCTATGCTGTTGTGTTTTGGGGAAGCTGTGTTAACAAACGTGCTCTGAACTTCTTAGAAAGGCTGGCTCTGTTGTAGGATTGAAGGTGGACTCTCTGGAGGTTGTGGCAGAGCAGAGGACACTCAATAAGCTGTTAGATATATTGGACAACACCTCACACCCTCTGTACGCTACACTCGATAAACAGAGAAGCACATTCAGTGACGTCTGTTACAGTCGTGCAGTGTTAAAGAGCTCCGTGTGAGATCTTTCGTATCCACTGCTATACGGCTCTACAGCGGGTCTCCTTACTGCACAGATGGTACTGACCTTCTGCTGTCTGAACTGTGCTGAATCACATCACTGTATTACCTCCCTTGTTAATGCACACTATGTAATATATTATTACCTGCTACTGTGATGACTCTCTCCCTGTGCTCTTTACACTGTAAATGCTGCTGTTATTCCTAGTTCTGTTCATCTTCGCTGTGTTTCAAGCTGCCTCATACCGTCTATCTAATAGGGTAGGGGCAGGAACTACTGCTGTGGAAACAGCTCACACCTCTCAACAACACACTGCTGTATGGTGTTATTGAATAAAGTTCTTTCCCACCAATGGTTGTTGAAGTTCGTTCAAACAGTGGTGTTTTCTCACTTTTCTCACATTCTTACATCTGACATCGCCCAACAACGTCTCATTTGAGATCCTGATGCAAATTTATGCTGCCAGGAGTTGCCCAAACTTTAAGAAATTGAGTGGAATGCATAATCAGCTGCACATATATTGAATCCCCACCTCACTTTTTGTGTGATCTTCCCTCAAATGCATATGCATGAGGGAGAGAAGTGTGTTGTGTTTCACCATCTCTATGGCCCATAAATGACACATTTAGGCTTGTGCACCAGTTTAATACTTAACATTTGAGTAGAACGCACTCAATTTGCACCTGAAACTGGCCCAAAAGGATAGTAAATACCTTGCTACCACCCAGATGTGGCAGATTTCTTTAATCTGCAGGGGACTGTTGCTACACAAGAAAAACAACTGCAAGCTACCTAGCAACAGCTTGCCCATCTGAGCTCTGTACTGGAGGGAGTGGTTCAGCAGTTGGATATGCCAGTGCCTGCTGCTCCCCCTCCAGCAGCTCTAGTTGAGCCCCCTGTTCTGGCAGCTGCTTTGGCATTCATGCCCGTGTTACAGGTTGAATTGATGATTAAATACAATGAACATCTGAGTAGATGACTGAGGTTTTTGGTCCAATGTTCTGTCTATTTATTTATTTATTTATTTATTTATTTATTTATTTATTTTTACAACATCATCTAGCTCCATATGATGCCTTCAAGGTGATGTTAGGGGAAAGGCACTGGAATGACTCATGGCTTCATGTGCAATTAACCCCAACATGTCCTAGAATTACAACCAACTTTAGGAACACGTACTGCATATAAGGTGGAACATCACGGAAATTGACATCCTTTAAATGCCAATCACATTTCTGGGCCACATTGTTAGCCAGTAGGGGTGCAAATGGATGAGCAGAAAGTGGGGGACACACATACCTGGAAAGGATCTTTCATAGTAACAACAGTGGTTCTCTGCTACAATGGTTCCTGGAGTGCTAACTCTTGTAGAAGATTTAATTGGGGCCCTTCTATCGCTGTTGAATGGGTGTTCTTAACAGTTATCCTCACCTCAGGTTCACCCCAGAGCAACCATCCTACCCCTTTTCCGCTGTTGCTAGTGGTGATGGATATCTAAGAAGAGGGGGAATATCATTATCACACCATTATGGTAGGCAAAACTGTCCCCCTGACCTTTCTATTCAATTTTCCCCTTGGGAATGTGACTATCATGTTGGCAACTGAGAGCTACTGGCAGTGAAACTAGCACTGGAGGAGTGGCGACCCTAGCTGGAGGGTGCAGATCACAGGGATATTGGGAAAGATTAAACCATTAATCCCCAGTCCAACCAAGTGGTCTTATTCTTTCCATCAGGAAGTTAGATGAGCATGATCCCATGCCCCTGAACTGCCCCCGATGGTAGGTATGTATTCAGAGACAAGCTGTTATGGTGAATCCATGCATCTTTTGCCACATACATATTGTACTTGCTGGTTGAAAGTTGCTGGTGGTCTACACAGATGTTCACAGATGTATCCAACCCCCTTTCTCTTCATCACAGACTTGCCACTGTGCTTCACTGCAGTGTTCGGGGAGATGGGCCATTTTTCAAGAAGACTTATATCCTTAACTTATTGTCCTATGGCACTGCAGACAATTAACACCCTGTTGAATGTGTTCCACCCTGAGGACGCTGTGTGGGCACACAGGTCTGAAAGACAATCATGGACCAGCTGGGTATCACTATGATAATGTAACAGGCGCATGGAGAAGTTTAACAAGGAAATAGATTCACTGCCATGACCAACAATAGACGTAGGCTTGGTTTCTCACTTGCACCAAGTATGTGCAAAACTGCCTGCCTGGATTTTGACAGGGTTCACTCTGTTGCAGTGCTGTGGTTAGCAGGCCACTATTATAGTAGACCTACTGGATATTGACCATGGTGCCAGACTGACTCCAAAGTTCATGGGTCCATTCAAGATCCTTTGTGACCCAGTCTCAATCAGGTTTCCTTGCTTAGATCAATGTTTGTGATTGTACAGTGCTTCCTCCTGTGGACCAACTGTGCAACTTTTCACCTTAAGCAGTTTAATGTAGTAAATCTAAGTTGATGGTTGGGTTTATAAATGCATAGAGTGCCTTGAATTCAATTGATCAGTAACTTCAGTTCCATCATGCACTTGGCTGACCTTGACTTGGCTCTTCAACAGAGTGGCCCATGTCTAGGTAAGTGTTTCTAATAAAGTGGACAGTGAGTGGAAGCATGAGGCAGGTGTTTCTAATAAAGTGGACAATCACTGTTTTGCAGCACGTTGGGAGCATAACATGGTATGTCAGAGCTGGTTTAGCCCTAAATCGCCTCATCTTTTCTTATGCAAGCCTTGCTGAGTTTGAACGCAGGCAGTTCTCGTTTTCCATTACGCTCTGCAAAAATCTGAGTCATTTCAGAAAAAGATGGGTCTGCTTTACATTCTCAATGTGCCTGTAGTAGTTATATAAACGTGCATTGACCTGCGAGGCATTATTATCTCGTATTGTTTGAGAAATTCAGAAGTAAGTGTAACATTGTTTAATATGTTCAGGCCTCGGTTCCCAAAGAGAGCGCACACACACACACACACACACACACACACACACACACACACACAAAGTTGATTTGAACTAGCTCTGCTTGTGTCTGCATATCCTCCATTTCCAATTATAAAAATATGCTGTCATGCTAACTCCACCAGTTTTCTTTATTTCCCTGGCTTCTCAGCCTGCTCTTTAGAACCAGGCGCAGTTGACTGGCAGAAGCCCTGGCTTGTTAAGTCCAATTGCAGGGAACCAAATGGCACGAGCTCCCCTGTAATTTCCATCTACCGGTGACTGTAAAGCCGAACATCGTTTATGCGGCGGGAGGAACTCGATAGCTTTGTATCCGCTGCATTTGACATGCAATTACGAGGCGAGCCACTGCATTATAAATAACCTCAACAAGACCAGTGGAAGTTTGGCTGAGATTTTATTTTCCCTTTGATTGGAATAAGGCCTGAGATGGCTCCTTTTATTACCCGGGCACAATTTGCCAAAGTGGGGTCAAAATAAAAGCATGAAGCTGTCATGGTTTGGTGCAAGAAAAGTATAACAAAGTTGTCAAAGATTTAGGTCGTAGGCTGTTAGTGTGCTGTAAGGCCGAAGAAGACCAAAAGTAACCTGCACTGTTCGGCACTAATTGGACCAGTTCAGTCCACTGTTGGTACGTTAGAGTTTTGTCTCAAACATATGGATTGATGCCGCAGCAATCCCTGGCCTGGAGTCCAGGAGAGCATAATTGGCCTTGCTCTTTCTCTGCTCATCACACACTGTTTGCTGGTGTCATGTGGGCATCTGTTTGCTGATGTAGCAGAAGTGGTAGCACATGTTCTCCTCAAAGTGTGTTGAACTGTCCAATGATGTTGCACTAGCAACAGTTTGGAAAGGTGTTGTAAAGCTTCTTATAAGGCCTTTAGAGCTTCGGTAGCATCATGTCATGGGGAATAATTTGGGTAGGAATATTCCCAATGTATGTGTGTATATATTGCCGTTGGTGGAACAAAACCACATTTATTTATTTTATTACTTACATTTCTTATCTTGGAAAGCTGCTTGGTACAAAGTCCCAACAGTGATTTGATTATACAGCACAGAAATCAATATCCATCCTTATTCAATTTCCAGTCAAAACAGCCATTCAGTGCAAGGTGTTCATTTTCTACAGATATGTCTATTTTTTGAGAGGCCTAGGTCATAAATAGTCCACTTGCATAAGGAGTCAGAGGTGTCAAAAACGGGTCAAAATTAAATTATTTCAAAGATGCAGAGACAGTGAGACCCCTAACCACCACCTGCAAGACCTGGTGTACCACCAAAGCTGTCCTCCTCAGATAAACAGCACTTACAGCTTTCCTGGAATGTTTCTGTCTGTTCGTCTGCTGTGAGAACTCAGTCCATCCACCGTCTAAATGTATGCATAGCTGTAAAGTTGTCTCACTGGTCCCTTTTGTGAATGTCTGGGAACTACGATAAGAAATTTTGAGATAAATGTGGATGGGAACAAACAGCATCTTGAGCATCTATATAACTGCCTAGTTTGGGAATTGCACCGCCTCCCACTGCAAGACCCTCCAGCGAAGAGTGAGGACAGCTGAAAAGATCGTCGGGGACGCTCTTCACCAAACGCTGCATCTGAAAAGAGCCACCAGCATAGTAGATGACCCCAAAGACCCTTCACACAAACTCTCTTCTGCCATCTGGCAGAAGGTACTGCACTATAGACAGTGCAACAGTGTCTTTACACAAGCCATAGGGTTCCTCAACTCCCTGGACTGCCACCTCAGTGTTCGCTGTGCTCTCATATGCACAGCACAGCTCCACATGCTCTCAGTACTGTGTACTGCCTGTGCTCTGTTTCCTATTTTTATTGTAAGTCTTTCGTGTTTGTTTATTATCCTGCATTGTCTGCACTGCGTATATTGCAATGTTTAGCACTTGTTCTTGTGTTGGTCCTGGAAGAATGTTGTTTCCTTTCACTGTGTACTTGGGTAGAGCTGAAATGATGAGAGAGCCTGAACTTGAAGTGATCTCATTAGCCCATTGGTGTAATGCAAGTTAGCATGGCTGGAAAAATGCCCCAAATAAACTCCCAATAAAATAATGTGAAGAAAATACACTCACCAGCCACTTTATTAGGTACACCTAATAAACACCTTGCTAGTAAAAGGCTGGACCCCCTTTTGCCTTCAGAACTGCCTTAATTCTTCATGGCAGACTTTCAACAAGGTGTTAGAAATGTTCCTCAGAGATTCTGGTTGGTTATTTGAGTTCCTGCTGCCTGGAACCATCTGGAACCAGTCTGCCCATTCTCCTCTGACCTCTCACATCAACAAGGCATTTTCGTCCACACAACTGACCGCTCACTGGATATTTCCTCTTTTTCTGACCGTTCTCTGTAAACCCTAGAGATGGTTCTGTGTGAAAATCCCAGCAGATCAGCAGTTTCTGAAATACTCAGACCAGCCCATCTGGCACCAACAACCACGCCACGTTCAAAGCCCCTTAAATCCCCTTTCTTCCCCGTTCTGATGCTCGGTCTGCACTCAGCAAGTCGTCTTGACCACCTCTACAGGCCTAAATGCAGTGAGCTGCAGCCGTGTGATTGGCTGATCAGCTATTTGTGTTAACAAGCAACTGAACCAAATTAGGTACCTAATAAAGTGGCCAGTGAGTGTCTTTAGTGAGTAATATTTGCACATATTCTGGATAATTAAAGTGTAAAGGCTACAGGATTTCGAGCATAGCTTCTAGAGGGACGTGCCCTTGCTTGCAATGGATGGTACAGCATTTTATCTATAGCTTGTGAGGCTAGCTGTCAAGAAGAAAATGAGAGAAAGACGCTGGTGTCTTCTCAGAGCAATGGACTGACCACCACAGAGCCCAGACCTCAACACCACTGAATGTGTTTGATCACTTCAGAAGATCATCAACCAGCTTCTAAGACTCAACCTTGGAGGCGTTTCTCCAGATTGCCGTGAGAAATGGAAAGCGAGTCTCCTGAAAAGATGGAAGCTGGAATAAAAAGGTAAAGAGTGGACAAATGAATACAGAAAGAATGATGTTGTATTTAGTTGTGGAGGCTTCTGTGTGATGTTCATATGTTTTCAGAGCTGCTTTACATTCATTGTGTGCAAACGTCTGGCAGCTTGTCTTTGTCTCTAACCTTTTAAATGTGTAGATTTGAATATAATTTGTGATCCCTGTTGGACATAAAGGGGAGCAATGGCTAAAGTGGTCAACACGGCCATTACATTTTCTACAGAACGGCAGCTGCTCTTGATTGAGAAGCGTTAAGCGGGACTTCTGACAGCTCCTTCCTCATTACCTCTCCACCTGTGAGGCTGAAAGTGGTTTGTGAAAGGGTATTTCTTAAAAGGTTACGTTTACTGACGGGCCTTTCAGGAATCACAAAAGGGATGTTTTGGTCCACCGACTGGCCTTATTGAATGCAAACATCACAATTCTCTCAGATAGTTCAGCGCCTGCCGCTTGCATTGTGCAGCACATTACAGCGAATTTCAGTGGTGAAGCACAAAAGTGTAACAAAACGGAGGCAGCCACTCGCGTAAAACGCAAAGTCATGCAGTTCAAAGCACGGCGGGTGGAGAAACAGGAGAAAGAAAACTCACATCACTCTCCGTCTAATTGCATCAGAGGTGCTGTGCTGACAATTTCAAAAGCAAAACACGCTTAAAAGGATATCGGTCAATACACGTGCGGCGAAAGGGCGCCGAAAACAGTCATTTATCTCAGAGAAATAGAGACTTGAATATTCTTGACAGGTTGAACCCCCCTCTGAAAAAACACTTTAGCACAGATTCGGAAGGCCACTCGCGGGATTGGGCGGCTGTCACAGGAGCGGCGCGTCTGACTGTAATGGGTTTGTCAGACTTTCTCTTTCAACGGCAACCTCATCCGACAGACGGGGCAGTTTAAGTAAACAACTCGTTCACCTGCCTGCCATCGCTTATTTGGTTATTTATTTATTTTTGCTTTTTTGAGCCTTGAAAGCTGACAGTCTGCTTGTTCTGTACACGCTTTTTATTGCCTACACCTCAAATCGTTTCCCAGTGCTTTCAGATTTTTATCCAGTATTCTGGGTCGGTGAGCCACACTTTTGTAACCTCAATGCCATTGGAGTTCGGAAAGTTGCGCCTCATCAAAGCGAGTCCTGGCAACCTCAGACTGGATTACCAGGGCAGAGGCCACTAATAGGTGGACTGCAGACTAATAGTCTAGACCCAGACAGTGTCCTATGCAGACTTGAGCCTATAGCCAATAAACTATGGAGAATTATTTCATTTTGATGAGGTGGTCCTGTTTTAATTGGCGTAGCATTTCTAACCTTTATGGTCAGTTTAGCGTCCGAGGAGACTCACAGACCAATCACATGCATTGTACATATCACGCATGAAGCTACTCAGCCAATCAGACCTGTGCATTAGGATGAGCACTGAGACTATAAGTGAGTGAGACCACATACAGGGGAGGGCCAAGGCGAGAAACAGCAGTCAGGGAAGAAAGTGAGTCAGAGGGAAGTTATTCCACATGACGTGATCTAAAAAGAGGAAACTGACAGTAAATGTTGGTGAAATCTGACCGAACTGGACTTTATTTGATCTGATGTTCAGTAAATGGTGTTGAAATCTGACCGAACTGGACTTTATTTGATCTGATGTTCAGTAAATGTTGGTGAAATCTGACTGAACTGGACTTTATTTGATCTCATGTTCAGTAAATTTTGGTGAAATCTGACCGAACTGGACTTTATTTGATCTGATGTTCAGTAAATGTTGTTGAAATCTGACCGAACTGGACTTTATTTGATCTGATGTTCAGTAAATGTTGGTGAAATCTGACCGAACTGGACTTTATTTGATCTCATGTTCAGTAAATGTTGGTGAAATCTGACTGAACTGGACTTTATTTGATCTCATGTTCAGTAAATGTTGGTGAAATCTGACCGAACTGGACTTTATTTGATCTCATGTTCAGTAAATGTTGGTGAAATCTGACCGAACTGGACTTTATTTGATCTCATGTTCAGTAAATGTTGGTGAAATCTGACCGATCTGGACTTTATTTGATCTCATGTTCAGTAAATGTTGGTGAAATCTGACCGATCTGGACTTTATTTGATCTCATGTTCAGTAAATGTTGGTGAAATCTGACCGATCTGGACTTTATTTGATCTCATGTTCAGTAAATGTTGGTGAAATCTGACCGAACTGGACTTTATTTGGTCTGATGTTCAGTAAATGTTGGTGAAATCTGACCGAACTGGACTTTATTTGAGCTGATGTTCAGTAAATGTTGGTGAAATCTGAACGAACTGGACTTTATTTGAGCTGATGTTCAGTA
The DNA here is from genome assembly GCF_015220715.1 of Pygocentrus nattereri. Taxonomy (NCBI): domain Eukaryota; kingdom Metazoa; phylum Chordata; class Actinopteri; order Characiformes; family Serrasalmidae; genus Pygocentrus; species Pygocentrus nattereri. The sequence continues at coordinate 2,568,323 of NC_051222.1, read as the reverse complement.
AATGTTGGTGAAATCTGAACGAACTGGACTTTATTTGAGCTGATGTTCAGTAAATGTTGGTGAAATCTGAACGAACTGGACTTTATTTGAGCTGATGTTCAGTAAATGTTGGTGAAATCTGAACGAACTGGACTTTATTTGAGCTGATGTTCAGTAAATGTTGGTGAAATCTGAACGAACTGGGCTTTATTTGAGCTGATGGTCAGTAAATGTTGGTGAAATCTGACCGAACTGGACTTTATTTGAGCTGATGGTCAGTAAATGTTGGTGAAATCTGACCGAACTGGACTTTATTTGAGCTGATGGTCAGTAAATGTTGGTGAAATCTGACCGAACTGGACTTTTTTTGAGCTGATGTTCAGTAAATGCTGGTGAAATCTGACCGAACTGGACTTTATTTGAGCTGATGTTCAGTAAATGGTGGTGAAATCTGACCGAACTGGACTTTATTTGATCTGATATTCAGCTGTCAACTGTATAAGATGCTGATATTCCTACTCGGCTACTTCAGTGAACAGTATATGGCAGTGTCATGATGAGTCTTGATGCAGGTTGGACGTTATGATGTTCTGGACCTTCACTTGAGGAAATTATCATAACTGGACCTTATTGAATTTTAATGAAATGCCCCTGCACTAGGGGTTGAAAATGAAGGGATTTTGTCTTGTTTTGGAGGAGGACACCTTAAGTTCCTACTTCCTATCTAACTTCTGATAAATGTCCATCTCTACCTTCTGTTTTCTGTGACCATGCATCCCATCATCCCTCCATCATTTCCATGTTCCTCTGCCCAACTTGTCCAGGGCTCCGACCATCTAGTTGAAAGCAATGGTAGCACTTTATACTGAGGTTTAGAAATGAATTAATAATTGTCCTGCTAATAACTCATTATAAACCATTGATATCAGTCGACTGTTTATTATGCATTAGTTAATCCTTAGTAACTGATTTTGTACTTAGTAATTAGTAGTTAAGTGCACTGCTAAATAATAGATTTGCTTATTAGTAAGTTGGACTGACCACCCCACAGGTCCAGACCTCAACATCACTGAATGTGATTAGGATTATTTGGACGGTGGGAAGCAGAAAATGCCAAACCAACGTCTACGTCTAAACTTTGGAGGTGTGTCCGCAGATTTCTTTGAAAGATTTAAGCAAAACTGCCTCACACTGAGAAATGAATAACATGCACTTAATTACTGTTTTAAAGTGGAAATTACATAAATTAATTAATTACATTAATTAAGATATCTGACTTTTGAATAATCCTGTACATTACTAATCAACATTGTATTATTAAATCTATTCCATTTCATGTATTCTAAAGACAAATGTAACAATTTAGTAAATAAATTATGTACTAATAACAAACCAAACTATCAGATAACTAGACTCAAATGCTGATAAATACTTAATCAATAATAATAAATTAGTACATATATCAAATTTCTTTTTAAATAAATGTTTTCTTTGATTTTCATTTTACATTGTCCTTGGGTGTCTTGAAAGGTGCTTATCAAATAAAATTATTATTATTAATCAGCAAGTAAGAACCAATGCTTAATAAACAGTTAACTAATATATGAATATGTAATCAGTGACTTATTAACTATAATAATTACTAATCATTGCAACCCTTTGCTGCTTAACAGCCAAGGCTTATTATACAGTAGAAACGGAGACTTCAGTGCAAACTGGCTGAGCTTTTATGGGTATAGAGGTGTGTACTTTAAGGTATTAATGTCACCAAAGATGCCCAAGTTGTCAGAGTTCTCAAGGCCTCATCCCATCTATAGTTCTCAAACTAGAACCATATATTGAAGGCCTGACCAGTACTTGCAAAATAGTTCTTGGATTGCATGCACAGGTCTAAGAGAACCTTTATCTGGTATAGAACCTGTACATTTATGTGAAGGCTCTTCAAAAAACTCAAAAACCTTCGAAGATCTGATGTGAAAGAAATGCTTCTTTGAAGAGCCGTTCTTTGACAGGTTCTTTGGGACCAAAATAACTTCAGAGAACACCTTTTGGCATCTTGATTTTTAATGGTGTTTGTTTTATTACCTCATTATCTCATTCTTCTGCTTTCCTAGCCCCCAGCAACATCAGGAAGCTCAGGAAACATCTGGCGCAATAAAGGTAAATCAGGTGCACCAAGGAGTGTGGATGCAACGACTCAGTTTACCACAAGGCATAGTTGTAAAGTAGAGATGCAAGACATGTTTCCCTCACGTATTTAGAGCGAGGATCTAAAGTTGGCATCCTAAGACCTGCACCATCTCTGTGAGAACCGTGTGCCTTGTGAATGTGTAGTTCATTCGTTTTGCTGAGCTACACATGGAGGTCAATGATTATGGAAAAGATATGGAAATGGACAATGTCTGTTATGTATTTCGAGCTGGCAGTTATGTTTCTGATAAATGTTAACAAATATCAGGTTTAGCTCATTCTCAGACTGTCCGTTCCTTTGGACTGACCTTCTGTGATTAACAATGACCACTACTAATATCTAAGGAGTAGTAATAATTTACTCTATTTGTCCTAAACTTATATGGTCAAAAGTAGGCGAACATCTCACCATCACACCTGTAAGAGCTGGTTGGACGTCTCATTCCAGTAGCATGGGTATTATGGAGTTGCCCTTCTTTTGCATTCTATCAGAAGAGCATTTGAGGTCAGACACTGATGTTGGACGAGAGGGCCTGGCTCAGAATGAACATTTCAGTTTATCCCAAAGGTGTCCAGTGGGGTTGAGGTCAGGGCTCTGTGCAGGCCCCTGGAGTTCCTCAAGACCAAACTGGTCACTCCATGTTTTTATGGAGCTGTTTTCTGCTCAGGGACTCAGTCCTGCTGGAACAGGAAAGGCTCTTCCCCAAACTGCTGACCCAAAGCTGGAAGCAGGTAACTCTGTAAAATGTCTTTGTGCTGCAGCATCAACATCACCCTTCACTGGAACTGAGAGCCCAAACCCTGAAAAACAGCCCAGCCCATCATCCCTCCTCCACCAAACTTTACTGTTGGCACTATGCATTCCGGTAGGTAGTGTCCTCCTGGCATCCACCAAACCCAGATTCACCATCAGACTGCTAGATACATGTTTCTAATGCTCCAGAGTCCAGTGGTGGCAACCTCAGCTGACACTTGGCATTGCGTATAGTGATCTTAGGCTTGTCTCCAGCTGCTCCAAATGTATCTCCAAAATGGTAACTTTACAGGAGAAGCAAAAAACAAATTACTTTTAATGTAAGTCAATGGAACCAGAATTTGGTTTGAGTCATTTTTGGCCGCTTATTTTGATCCATCCTTTGTGAAATTTTTACAGACTGTAAAGGCCAACTTGTGTTTTCAAATGATGTCAAAAACTGAAAATCGAGAAAAATGGAGGTTTTGTTCTGACGATATATATGTGTGCGCGTGTGTGCGCGTGTGTGTGCGTGTGTGTGTATATATGAACAAGGGGAGATGGGCTGTTCAGGCTGTGCTGCCTGGAAATAATCTAAGGGCTGGGGCTTCTGTGCGTTTGGTGTTTATTATTTTTCCCCTCATTAGATGTGGCCGGGGCGTCTGGCTCCTGCCGTTTCTCCATGCAATATTAATACGGCCGATGTGGCTGTTCAGCTTCAGATGAACTTCTTGATCCTCTTTTTTCATATGTGGGATCTTCAATATTTATCACAGCGTCACTCTTTTCTTTTTTTCCATCTATGTGTTTTTCTTTGAGGTTGCATTATTTTGCAGGTCGTGGCTCCTAAGAAAAGGAGATGATGGATACGGACGCTTTTGTTTGCTGAACGGGGAGGTGGTGGGTGGTGGGGGGGCTAGAAGAGAAGAGAACGCAGGACGCATGAATAAAATTTGCATGACATGCAGGTCATATGTAGTTTTATAACACAGGCTTTGATTTATGAAGTTTGTTTTATTAACTTTTGTTCTGGATGCAAATGAGGAATTCCGCGAACGGCAGAGCGTAATTATCCGGGGGGAGGAACTACAGCCAGATCAGGGTGGTCAGAACGTCAGGTCAGATGATAATGCAGTGAGCTTCTCTACATGTGGTAATGGAACAGTTAAGTGGTGCTTGAGGGAGATAGATGGATAAATGGATGGATAGATAGATAGATAGAAGGGGGTGGGGGAGTCTGAGTAGGCCTCATTTCCCCGCTGCCTTAAAAACAATAAAAATCTCATCATGCCTCCTCGTGGAATCTCATTCCCTGCGTGTATTTATAGCCCTCATCCTTAAAACGACTTTCCGTGTCATTCCTGGAAAAATCGGTCCAGAGAAACACATTGTTTAATTTGGGCGACTCTTGACAGCTCGACTAAAGGGCTCGACTAATGTGTTTGCAATAGATAATGCGGTCGATTCTTCTCTTCGACATGAAGAGAACACTCGCCCGCTCGTGTCCCGACTCGACCCGAAAGCCCAAAAGATGAGGAAGTGTGGCAGGGGTAATGAATCAGCCCAGAGCTGCGGCAGAGCGAGCTTTAACGACACTCCGGAAAACGAGGACATGGAGCAGGATCGGGAGAACGAGATTTTTATATCTTATTTTTTGCATGTGTTTGGATTTTATGTTACAGATGGGGATTTGAGGCAGTGAGTCAGACTTGAGTCACGTGTTAACCGGCTTGAATCGGATTCAAATTTAACTTGACTCTGATTCTGTCTTAACTGACTCCCAACTTGATTCCAATTCGGTCTTAACTGACTTGCAACTTGAATCGCGACTTGAATCAGTCGTGATCTTAACTGATTCACAACTTGACTCACTTGACTCTGACTTGCCATTAATTGACTTGAGACTTAACATGGGCTCACCCTTAACTGACTTATGACTCAGCTTGAACTCCTCCCTAACTGACTCATGGCTCAACTCAGACCTGCCTTTAACCGTCTTGCGACTCCTCTCAGCCTTGCCCTTTACTGTCTCATGATACAGACTTGTCTTTAACTGACTCGCAATTTGACTCCGGTTTGCCCTTAACTGACTCCCAACTCAACCTTAACTTAGACTCACCTTTAATAGACTTGCAACTCAACTCAGGCTTAACCTTAACTGACTCCAAACTCACATTCATTCTTTACTCTAAGTGACTCATCTGAAGTCATATTCGTCGTTTGTGACTCGATTCAGACTCGACCTTTTTTGACTCACAACTCAACAACCACAAATGATGTGCAACTCAACGTAGACTTGAACTAAACTGGCTGAACTTAGACTCACCCTTAACTCACCTGCGACTCAAACTTATCGGTGCACCAACAGATGGGCTCTAGATGGTCATTGTAGACATTACGGTAAAGGTTTCGCTGAGGTTCACCGGTGCTGTCAGACTGCAAGCTGAGAAACGTGCATCAAACATTTTAATATTCCAGTCACTGGCTCTACCTTCACCACCCCTTCTCATTCAGTCGCTCCACATCTTTATGCTGAACTCATCAATGCGTGTAGGTACAAGGTAGATGTACCTAAAAGACTCACAGTCTGTCCATCTACCCAAAACGACCAAAAAGTGCTTTTTCGCAGGTCCGGTTTTCCAGCTACGGGTCAAGTTCAGAACATTTATCAAGTGTAGAAACAAGACGGGGTCTAATGTCATGTGTCACAGCCTTGGATGGAGTGAAACAATGAGAAACCGGAGCCGAAGAAGCCACAACGGCACCTCCTCCCACGCAAGAACAGACATGAGCCATGACCTCAATCATCTCACTTCTTCTGAGCGTGGTGCAAGTGTGAGGGGGTGGTGAGGGAAGACGGAGCGAGAGAGAGAAGGAAACTGATGAGGAGACCAAACTTTTGATGTGCATTTTCACAAATTGCAGTCTGAAAGCGTTGGATTCCTCAGCAAAACCGCTACTGTAAATGTCCTCCAGCAGTGCGACCGTTATTTCTCTATCCCTCCGTTTCCCAGCCTCTTTTAGAGGGGCCAAGCATTCTTGCCTCATTATTTGATTGTTTGTGACAGGTTGTGTTTGTTAGCTGAGCCGGCCTGATCTGGTGAGCGGAAAAGGGCTTTTTTTTTTTGCAGGGGAACAAACTCCAGAGTGCAACAGAAACCCTGCAGTACACAACCTCTGCTATAGCAAATGAATGTGCTGAATAATTCAGCAGGAATATCTCGGAATTATTTCCACAAATGTGCTTAAAGAAAGACGAGATTGCTTGTGGAGTGGCTTGTAGAGGCATGCGCACCCACAATCTATCACTTCAGCTTAGGGATGACGTGAGGCATGCAACTGATTTGATTCTTCGCTGAAGAAAGTTACCACAAACACAAAATCGGCATATTCGGCTCACCTGAGGCCTGACAAAACATATGGTTTGGGATGATTTTTCACACATAACATTAAGCTCGGATCCGGCTCATGTTTGTTTTTCTAATGAGTGTTTTTTAAGTAGCGAATTTGTTTTTCTTTGACGGAACTTTTTTGCACACTGTCCCACATTTTCCCTCTTACACATTCCCTCTAGCATAGTCAAGTGTTTATAATCTCACAAACTGTTGTTGGTAAGCCATGGACGGAATAATAAGAAAGCTTGCCAAAAGGGAACTCTTTGAAATTGCAAAGCAGTCAGGGACGTCTTTACTGTGGAAATTTTACAACCTGGTCTTTGCATCAGATAAACGCACCAGTCATGTACGGTGCACAGCTTGCA
>NC_051222.1:2416661-2556661 GCF_015220715.1 Pygocentrus nattereri | reverse complement strand
GTTCCAGATGATAGAAAGACAACAGGAACTCAAATAACCAACCAGAATCTCTGAGGAACGTTTCCAGCACCTTGTTGAAAGTCTGACATGAAGAATTAAGACAGTTCTGAAGGCAAAAGGGGGTCCAACCTTTTACTAGCTTTACTAGGTACCTGATAAAGTGGCTGGTGAGTGTGTATTTTAGTATAGTCGTTCTTCAGAAGGCTCCGTTTAGATGGTTCAATTGTGATTCTTGTCACTGTTCTGTAAAGAATTGAAGCTGATTAGAACTTCTGCGAGTATGGACTAATATTATCCAGCAGTGTCTCTGAGGGTGAGTGATATGGCCAAGCTGTCAACATCCATAACACACATCACAACATTCAGTTACTCAAAGGCCTGTGAATAGAAAGCCCCAGCAAAACAGGCTCTGGAAAGCTATTAGTGCAGTGATAAAAACCTAACCGGCTGCCATCAAATCAGCTTTGTACTTTATAGTTTATGTAGTTACTATAATAGATTTATTACTGTTTTTAGGTTCTTCATAATTGGTTGAAATAATTGGCTTTTATTGGTGCATGCAGTTGTTCAGTGTTCTGGAAATAATGACCATACCCAAAAAGAGCAGGGCAGCGTACTGGATCACAACAGTGGTAAAGAGTCATTGCCCAGCTCTTTCATTTCCAGTATGACCACCCTGTTGTCTTGAAATTTCAGTGAAAACAACAAAAATATTTCTCTGCTAGATGATCCAATTGTTTCAGCACGTCTAAGCGCTTCACTGGTGTCAGACTGATGGACGCTTCAGAGAAGACAATGGCATTAAAGCCAGAACCTGAAAATCTTGCACTTTCACACACTGGCCACTTTATTAGAAACACCTACCTTGTGCTTCCACTCACTGGCCACTTTATTAGAAACACCTACCCTGTGCTTCCACTCACTGGACACTTTATTAGAAACACCCACCTTGTGCTTCCACTCACTGGCCACTTTATTAGAAACACCTACCTTGTGCTTCCACTCACTGGCCACTTTATTAGAAACACCTACCTTGTGCTTCCACACACTGGCCACTTTATTAGAAACACCTACCTTGTGCTTCCACACACTGGCCACTTTATTTGAAACACCCACCTTGTGCTTCCACTCACTGGCCACTTTATTAGAAACACCCACCTTGTGCTTCCACTCACTGGCCACTTTATTAGAAACACCTACCTTGTGCTTCCACACACTGGCCACTTTATTTGAAACACCCACCTTGTGCTTCCACTCACTGGCCACTTTATTAGAAACACCCACCTTGTGCTTCCACTCACTGGCCACTTTATTAGAAACACCCACCTTGTGCTTCCACACACTGGCCACTTTATTTGAAACACCCACCTTGTGCTTCCACTCACTGGCCACTTTATTTGAAACACCCACCTTGTGCTTCCACTCACTGGCCACTTTATTTGAAACACCCACCTTGTGCTTCCACTCACTGGCCACTTTATTAGAAACACCTACCTTGTGCTTCCACTCACTGGCCACTTTATTAGAAACACCCACCTTGTGCTTCCACTCACTGGCCACTTTATCAGAAACACCTACCTTGTGCTTCCACTAACTGGCCACTTTATTAGAAACGCCTACCTTGTGCTTCCACTCACTGGCCACTTTATTAGAAACACCCACCTTGTGCTTCCACTCACTGGCCACTTTATTAGAAACACCTACCTTGTGCTTCCACTCACTGGCCACTTTATTAGAAACACCTACCTTGTGCTTCCACTCACTGGCCAATTTATTAGAAACACCTACCTTGTGCTTCCACTCACTGGCCACTTTATTAGAAACACCTACCTTGTGCTTCCACACACTGGCCACTTTATTTGAAACACCCACCTTGTGCTTCCACTCACTGGCCACTTTATTAGAAACACCCACCTTGTGCTTCCACTCACTGGCCACTTTATTAGAAACACCCACCTTGTGCTTCCACACACTGGCCACTTTATTTGAAACACCCACCTTGTGCTTCCACTCACTGGCCACTTTATTAGAAACACCCACCTTGTGCTTCCACTCACTGGCCACTTTATTAGAAACACCCACCTTGTGCTTCCACTCACTGGCCACTTTATTAGAAACACCCACCTTGTGCTTCCACTCACTGGCCACTTTATTAGAAACACCCACCTTGTGCTTCCACTCACTGGCCACTTTATTAGAAACACCTACCTTGTGCTTCCACTCACTGGCCACTTTATTAGAAACACCCACCTTGTGCTTCCACTCACTGGCCACTTTATTAGAAACACCCACCTTGTGCTTCCACTCACTGGCCACTTTATCAGAAACACCTACCTTGTGCTTCCACTAACTGGCCACTTTATTAGAAACGCCTACCTTGTGCTTCCACTCACTGGCCACTTTATTAGAAACACCCACCTTGTGCTTCCACTCACTGGCCACTTTATTAGAAACACCTACCTTGTGCTTCCACTCACTGGCCACTTTATTAGAAACACCTACCTTGTGCTTCCACTCACTGGCCAATTTATTAGAAACACCTACCTTGTGCTTCCACTCACTGGCCAATTTATTAGAAACACCTACCTTGTGCTTCCACTCACTGGCCACTTTATTAGAAACACCTACCTTGTGCTTCCACTCACTGGCCAATTTATTAGAAACACCTACCTTGTGCTTCCACTCACTGGCCAATTTATTAGAAACGCCTACCTTGTGCTTCCACTCACTGGCCACTTTATTAGAAACGCCTACCTTGTGCTTCCACTCACTGGCCACTTTATTAGAAACACCTACCTTGTGCTTCCACTCACTGGCCACTTTATTAGAAACACCTACCTTGTGCTTCCACTCACTGGCCACTTTATTAGAAACGCCTACCTTGTGCTTCCACTCACTGGCCACTTTATTAGAAACACCCACCTTGTGCTTCCACTCACTGGCCACTTTATTAGAAACACCTACCTTGTGCTTCCACTCACTGGCCACTTTATTAGAAACACCTACCTTGTGCTTCCACTCACTGGCCATTTTATTAGAAACACCTACCTTGTGCTTCCACTCACTGGCCACTTTATTAGAAACACCCACTTACCTGAATAATTTTTCGGCCCCCTCTACCCCGTTCACCATTAGTCAATAAGAAAGTTGTTGTCCAGATATTATTGGATGGTAGTTCAGTTTTCACACAAGCCAGTATCACTGCTGGGATAAGCCCCCAAAAATAAACAGCGGCCAGCAGCTCTATGGTCAGAAACTGACCACTGATGAAGTACTAGAGGACAGATAGCACAAACTATACATCTCTCCACTTCACTGCACTGATCAGTAATCCAGAGAGTCATCATGACCAGTGTCACAAATTTGCTTATATCTGAGCAGCGACCCACAAATAGCTGTTTATTTTCCAAGCTATCCCCAGTTTTCCCTGAGGACTTCTGGAGCCCACTGTATGGATGTCCTTATATGTGCTCATACTTCACTTTCTATTACATTAAGCCACCTTATAGCTTGATTAAAATACAAAAGCACTGTACACATAATGAGCTGCGACCGACCACAGCTTTATGAAGGACCGCTAATTGGCTCGACTGAGAATTGTTGATTTGAAGAAATGAGTTCTTTGGCCATTTTTACAGCGACACTTTGAAAAGCCTTCCTGTGGGCTCCTGCTGGGCACGGAGCATGAGGTCAACCTCAGTAATCACCAAAGCAATGGACGGAAAGAAATTAGGAATAAAGGAAAACAAAGGCAAAGAAAAGGTCCGACTGAGACACACAGAGAATTTTCAGCCAAAATAAACCAGAAAGTGACCTTTTTTCTTTACTCTTTACCTTCTCGAGAGGGAGAAATTAGAGATGGGAGTGTAGGTGTATATGGGGGGCATAATTGCATTTGGCTGGACGCTCTCTTTCTTCAAGTTGCAAAGCTCTGGGCACTAGTGGGCATCACGCACTGCCCTTGACCGTCGCTGTTGTCCATTCAATTGCTGCACAAAGCTTTTTCCCACCTTCGCCTGTTCTCCAGTGTTTGTAGCCTGTGACTCAGTCTCTCCCTGAGACCTTGTTAATGCTCAGTTGTGGGCATTTGATGCAGGCATGATCACCAGCGCCGACCTGGAGCGCCGGATAACTTGGCATTCAATTTGCTGTAGCAATCTTTAAAAGAAACGATTGTAGGCGGCATTCCACAACCACTCAGGCACCCCCCAGTGAAAAAACGAAGACCAACCGCTGTTTGTATTGTGGAGTCTGAGAGCCACGCTGCAGTTGACAGGTCTCACCAAACAGGTTGTAATTAGACGGCGTGCGCTGCTTCGCTAGTTTTTCCTGGTACATAAAGCAAAAGCCTTGCATTCAGGTTGTAAAGCTTGTCTTAACTTGTGGTGTTGTAAACAAAGACCTGCTGAAAATGAGATTTCAGCCATAGTGCACTTCCCTGGATAATACGACGAATGAATAAGAAAGCAGGACGAAAGAAGTGTTCTATTTGAGGTGTTTTGTTCTTTTGTAGACCATCTGTTAGTGTTGGTTAGTCATACTCCAGTCCTTAAAAAAACCGGACAGTTTCTGACCACAGATGAACAGTGGTCTGGATTTTTCATGGGAGGCCAGTGAGTGGAAGCTCAAAGTAGGTGTTTTTAATAACGTGGCCAGTGAGTGGACATGCAAGGTAGGGATCTCGTGTAGGTCTCTAAAACTTCTAAACCTCACTCAGTCATAATGTTCTCCAAGCTATAGGTGGGGTTCAGCCATCCATTTGGGGGCAGTCGTGGGCTGGAGGTTAGGGAACTGGCCCTGTGACCGGAAGGTTGCCGGTTCAATCCCCAGTGCAGACAGTCCATGACTGAGGTGTCCTTGAGCAAGACGCCTAACCCCCAATTGCTCCCCGGGCGCCGTGGATAGGGCTGCCCACCGCTCTGGGCAAGTGCTCACTGCCCCCTAGTGTGTGTGTGTGTGTGTGTGTGTGTGTGTGTGTGTGTGTGTGTGTGTGTGTGTGTGTGTGTGGTGTTTCACTTGCATGGATGGGTTAAATGCGGAGATGGAATTTCCCCGGTTGTGGGATCAAAACAGTATCACTTAAACTTAAACTTAAACTTAATTCGGTTGGAGATGAACTTGCTCAAGTAACTCATTCAGTGAAGCTGAAGAGCTCCCCAGTACACTGCTGCAGAGCAAAGCTCTGAGGCCCTGCAGATTCCTCTGAATTCCTTCTCTAATCAATCTCCACTCTGTTCTACCAGCCCCAGTCAGATAGCACCCATCCGTAATTAGGAAAGCAAATTTAATTTGACCTCACGCAATCACCACACATTAATTGTCTTCCCAAAGCTTTTGTTGACGAGGAAGAGGCATCGCTCTTTCTGTCTGGAGACCCAGAGCTCAGGGGTAGTTCAAGCAAGCTGTTGGATAATGAAATGTTACTTTACGTTACGTTACGTTACTTTAATGTTACTTTACGTTACATGTACAAGCTTTTGTATTAAATTTCTGTTTACTTTAAACATAGACTGGACTTGATTTTGTGGGAAGGATCCATCCATACATCCTTCCACCTGTAAAGGAGGCAGCCGTGAATAGTATTTGTTTACTTGATGTCTGTTAACACCTCTAGAGGGCGGCGGTGAGTAATGTTTGTTTGTTTGTTTATTTGAGCTTTTCAGCTGAAAATTCTCTATCTTTACCAACACTTCCAGCTTTCCTGAACACAATTTAGTCAATTATTCACTCTTCCAGGCGAAGATGGTCACCAAGCCCTGTTATATTACCACTGAGCACCAGAATGGACACTAGGATGGAACATTTACATATCCAAAAACATTCGCTCGTCTGGATTCACACGCATATGAACTTGAGTTACATCCCATTCTTAATCCATAGGGTTTAACATGATGTCGGCTCACCCTTTGCAGCTATAACGGCTTCAGCTCTTCTGGGAAGGCTTTCCACAAGGGTTAGGAGTGTTTATGGGAATTTTTGGCCGTTCTTCCAGAAGCACATTTGTGAGGTCAGACACTGATGTTGGATGAGAAGGCCTGGCTCACAGTCTCCGCTCTAATTCATCCCAAAGGTGTTCTATGGGGTTGAGGTCAGGACTCTGTGCAGGCCAGTCAAGTTCTTCCACACCAAACTGGCTCATCCACGTCTTTATGGACCTGCTTTGTGCACTGGTGCTCAGTCATGTTGGAACAGGAAGGGGCCGTCCCCAAACTGTTCCCACAAAGTTGGGAGCGTGAAATTGTCCAAAATCTCTTGGTGCTGAAGCTTTAAGAGCTCCTTTCACTGGAACTAAGGGGCCGAGCCCAACTCCTGAAAAACAACCCCCTCACCATGATCCCCCCTCCACTGTTCTTGAGCTGATCTGAAGGCCACATGAAGTTGGGAGGTCTGTAGTGATGGACTCTGCAGAAAGTTGGTGACCTCTGCGCACTATGCCCCTCAGCATCCGCTGACCGCTCTGTCATTTTACGTGGCCGACCACTTCGTGGCTGAGTTGCTGTCGTTCCCAATCGTTCCACTTTGTTATAATCCCACTGACAGTGGACTGTGGAATATTTAGTAGTGAGGAAATTTCACGACTGGACTTGCTGCACAGGTGGCGTCCGATCACGGTACCACGCTGGAATTCACTGAGCTCCTGAGAGCGACCCATTCTTTCACTAATGTCTGTAGAAGCAGTCTGCAGGCCTAGGGGCTCGGCTTTATACACCTGTGGCCACGGAAGTGACTGGAACACCTGGATTCAATGATTTGGATGGTTGAGTGAAAACTTTTGGGAATATAGTGTTTGTTGATCTGTTGATTTAATTTAGAATGATCTCTCTGTGAAGCAGCTATTACCAATGTTATTAGCATAAATGCCAGCACTGTCTTATTTTCATCCCCCATAATTATAAACTTACAGGTTCATCCTTAGATTTATGGTGCAAAGTTGAGGAATTGCAACAAGACAACATTTTCAGAGTTTATGACTACAGTAGACACAACTCCTTCAAAGTGGAAGCTGGACAAATCGATTACTTGGAGGTCGTTTGAAAAACAAACACTCACCCCGTCAGAAAACCTATAAAAGCCATAGAATGTCTTCACTGGAGGATTCATAATGGTAGTTAATTAGAAAAGTGTGAGCCAGTGGTGGGTGTGGGTGGGGGTCGGCGGGGGTTCCTCTGGGTTTTGAAATCAATTTCTTTAGTCCACAAGAGAGCACAGTGCAAGGTCAACCTAAATCAAAATTAAAAAGAGACGGTAATGAAATTTTCTGCTTTCTCTCCTCACCGGATCAGTCAGGGCATGCGACACTCTAAGATGATGAAGGAAGCCAGTGATCAAAAGCATTGGAGATACCAAACACGCCGATGTTTATTAACAATGTCCGATAAGAGTCCATGTCAACCCACCACTCTGTGTTTTGTTGTAGGTGAATATATATAAGCTCAGCTGGTCATAAAGTGTTGTATACTTTGAGAATTAGACCGAAACGTACCCAGCTTCGGTCATATGACTCTTTGTAAACTTTGTGGCTGTTTTTATGAATTTGATGTAGTGAAATCAAGTATAATTACAGTATAAACATGGTCCAGTCACCTGTTCTCTCTGTAAATTCACTAGGGATGTACACTATTTCCCAAATTATTCACTCGTCTGGCTTCACATGGATATGAAGTTGAGCAACATCCCATTCTTAATCCAAAGGGATTAACTGATTGGTCACTCCAGAGAACTCGTCTCCACTGCTCTAGAGTCCAGTGGCGGCGCTTTACTCCACTGCATTCCACGCTTTGCATTGCGCTTGGTGATGTAAGGCTTGGATGCAGCTGCTCGGCCATGGAAACCCATTCCATGAAGCTCTCTACGCTGTTCTTGAGCTGATCTGAAGGCCACATGAAGTTTGGAGGTCTGTATTGATTGACTCTGCAGAAGGTCGGTGACCTCTGCGCAACAAAACCCCCAAAACAAATCTCCAAAAAAAAAAAAATATCGCTGTTGTTGGAAGAAAAATCTCCAAAATGTTAACTTTACAGGAGAAGGCAAAAACTTACTTTACTTTTAATGTAAGTCAATGGAACCAGGCGCCTTTCCAAGTCATTTTCAGCCATTTCTATTGGTCAATTCATCATGGAATTTACTCACAATTTAAAGGCCAACAGGCTTTTTAAAATTATGACAAAAACCTAAAAACACCAAAAATGGAGATACAAGGTTTTCTTCTGACAACAGCGATATGTTAATTAGCTAGGTTTTATTCCAAGTAATTCGTTTTTCTAGAACAATTACTCCTGAAATGTTCACACGTTTTCAGATTTTGGATAGCATAGCGGCGATGCACTTGAGAGAAAATTGAGAGAGAACATGTTGAAGGTTAATCAAATCAAATCAAATTTATTTATATAGCGCTTTTTACAACTGATGTTGTCACAAAGCAGCTTTACAAAAATGGGAATCACAGCACAGAGAATCAGACAAAACACTGAACATAATATACAGAATATACAGAACCCCCGTGAGCGCTGAGGCAAGGAAAAACTCCCTCAGAGCTGGAGGAGGAAGAAACCTCGGGAGGACCAAGACTCACATCTAAAGGGGGGACCATCCTACCACTGGTCAGACAACTTATAAGTTAAACATTGAAAAGTCAATTTTACATCCACGCAGTTCTAATATATTCAGGTGTGTATAATCAACAGTGGAAACAATTAGAGTTCATATAGATTTGGATGTGATCTGTAGTGGAGAAGCTGCGTTCCAGAAACTTCCATCAGTCTGGTCAATCAGGGGGACAGGGGGACTTGAGGGTGGGACATCCATCAGTATTGGGCCGGACCGGTGGACAGTCAGTAACTCGGAGGAAGGAAAGATTTAGGAATTAGTTTAGACTGTATTTATGAAGAACAGAAAATGTAAAAAATTATCAGAGTGTGACTAATGACTCCGGCAGGTCTGAATATGACAGCCTAACTAAAGGGAGAGAGCCAGAAGGTAACATAGACACGGAGGCTCCCTGAGACACTGGCATTCACCCACTCCACCGTCCACAAACCTGAGTGACTGCATGTAGTGAGTGACAGCAGCACCAGCATCTCAGTTTACCCACAATTCACTATGTCCATGAACCCCTGGATCTGCAGCCTTATCTAAAGGGAATTAACATTAACTACCAAAAGCTAAACTAAACAAGTAAGTTTTTAGTCTAGACTTAAAGATTGAGACTGTGTCTGAGTCCCGAACATTATCGGGGAGATTATTCCAGAGTTGGGGCGCTTTATAAGAGAAAGCTCTTCCTCCTGCAGAGCTTCTCTGAATTTTGGGAACTACTAGGAAGCCAGCACCCTGTGATCTAAGTAATCGTGGTGGTTCATAATAGGAGATAAGGTCTCTCAGATACTCAGGAGCGAGCCCATGTAGGGCTTTATACGTTAACAGGAGAATTTTATAGTCTATGCGGAATTTGACTGGAAGCCAGTGAAGAGCTGATAGGACTGGACTAATATGGTCAAATTTTCTAGTTTTAGTAAGGACCCTGGCTGCAGCATTTTGAACTAGCTGAAGTTTATTTAAGTTACTGCTAGAACATCCTGACAGTAGCGCATTACAGTAGTCTAGCCTTGACGTAATGAAGGCATGTACTAATTTTTCTGCGTCATGTAAGGATAAAGCATTTCTTAGCTTGGCGATGTTACGGAGATGTAGAAAAGCTGTTTTAGTAACATTAGATATGTGTTTATCAAATGCTAGATCTGAATCTATGATAACGCCAAGATTTTTAGCTGTTGAACCAGGTGTGACTGAGAAGTCGGCCAGATTCAACATTAGGTGTGATAATTTATTTCTAGCAGCTTTAGGGCCTAATAGAAGAACTTCTGTTTTATCACTATTTAATAGAAGAAAGTTGTGTGACATCCATGATTTCACATCTTTTACGCAATCCTCCATTTTCTTTATTCTCTGTTTGTCATCAGGTTTGGCTGATATGAAGAGCTGCGTGTCGTCTGCATAACAATGAAAATTAACATTATGTTTTCTAATAACTTTGCCCAGGGGGAGCATGTATAACGTAAATAATAACGGTCCTAAGATAGAGCCTTGTGGAACTCCATATCTAACCTTTGTATAATTGGAGGGTATATTATTTACCCTCACAAACTGAAAACGATCGGTCAAGTATGATTTGAACCACGATAAGGCAGTTCCAGTTATACCGACCATTTTCTCTAATCTTTCTAGGAGGATATTATGATCTACTGTATCAAAAGCTGCGCTCAGGTCAAGAAGTACCAGTAAAGAAACGCAGCCTTGGTCAGCGGCAAGAAGCAGATCATTTGTTATCTTAACTAGAGCTGTCTCAGTGCTATGATGAGGCCTAAATCCAGATTGGAATTTTTCATAGATCTGGTTTCTTTGCAGATAAGAGCCAAGTTGTTGGGCCACGGCCTTTTCTAAAATCTTAGAAATAAATGGTAAATTTGAAATAGGTCTATAGTTAGATAGTACACTAGGATCAAGATTTGGTTTCTTGATCAAAGGTTTAATTACTGCTAGTTTAAAGGCTTTGGGAACATACCCCAGGTTTAATGATGAGTTTACTATTGTTAATAGTGGTTTAATTATGTCTGGTAATACCTGTTTTAATAGTTTTGTGGGAACTGCATCAAGTGTACAGGTTGTGCAGTTTGATGAGGAGATAATTTTCTCCAGTTCTAAATGATGTAGTGGGTTAAAAACTTCCAACCTGACTTCGGTAGCTGGATTTTGTTCTATATCAGCCACACCAGATGACAGACAAGATGTGCTATTTATCTGTTGAACTTTGTCCCGAATATTTTCGATTTTATTATCAAAATAGTCCATAAAAGCATTGCTAGTGTGGATTGCTGGAATCTGAGGATCAGTACCTGCCTGATTTTTAGTCAGTTTAGAAATAACACTAAAGAGAACTCTAGGGTTGTTTTTATTAATCTCGATCTGAGAGGCCAGATACTCTGAGCGGGCTTTATTAATTTCTCTTCTATATTCAACAATACTGTCTTTCCAAGCAGAGTGGAATACTTCCAGTTTGGTTGATCGCCATTTTCGCTCAAAATTTCGTACTAATTGCTTTAAAGTACGAGTTTGGTCGTTATACCACAGCGCAAGTTTTTTCTGTCTCTCTTTTTTGTGTTTAAGTGGTGCTACACCATCTAAAGTAGACCGGAAGGTATTTTCTAAACAATCAGTTAGTTTGTCTAGTTCTGCTGGGTTACCTGGAGAGTACACTATGGTTGATAAATCAGGAAGGTTATCAGTAAATTGTTGAGCGGTAAAGGGCGTTATTGAACGTTTCATAGAGTAGCTGGGGGATGTACGTATATTATGACTAAGATGAAGTTTAAAAGAAATAAGATAATGATCTGAGATTACTGAGGTTTGAGAAAGAATATCTAGGTTATCTATGCTAACACCCAGGGTCAAAACCAGATCCAGAGTATGATTACAGTAATGCGTAGGTCCTGTTACATTTTGAGCAATACCAACTGAGTCTAGAATTGATGCAAAAGCCTTTTTTAATGAGTCATCAACTTTTTCAAAATGAATGTTGAAGTCTCCTACTATAATTACTTTATCACTACAAACTGCTAAATCTGCAGCGAAATCACTAAATTCTTTTAAAAATTCTACATAGGGTCCTGGTGGTCTGTAAATATTAATTAAAGAAAATGCATTCTGTTTTGTAATTGGATTAATTATATTGATGTAAAGAAGCTCAAAAGAAGTGAAATTATCATAGTGTTTCTGATTGACAGCTAGGGAATTTCTAAAAATTATGCAGACCCCGCCTCCTCTACCGGACGATCTGGGGTTGTGTATATAATTATAGCCTGCAGGGGTGGCTTCGTTTAATGCTAAATATTCATCGGGTCTAATCCAGGTTTCAGTGAGGCACAACACATCAAATTTCTGATCAGTTATGATTTCATTCACTAATTACTGCTTTTGAATTTAGAGATCTTATGTTAAGTAAACCAATCTTTAGTTTTGAAGTGCTAGTGCTACAGTCTGGATATGATTGTTTAATATACGTTAGGTTATTTAGATTTACTGTTTGAGTTTTTTGACATTTATGTTTGACTCGGGGGACAGACACAGTCTGAATACATTGGTATCTAGGTAACGTCTCTTTGCAGCTCACAGACGGTCGGTTAAGCCTCTCTGTCTGCGGCCTGGTCCCGGCTCCGGTTTGTCAGCAGCTTCTAAGGCTACTGCTACTCTGCCGACTAACTAAGAGACTATGTGCTATGCTGCACGAAAGTAAGGCAGCACCATCCCGCGTGGGGTGGACACCATCCCTACCTAAAAGACCAGGCTTGCCCTCAAACATTAGCCAGTTGTCTATAAAGCCCACATGATTGTCCGTACACCACTTGGACATCCAGCGGTTCAGCGAAGAAAGCCTGCTGTAAGCTTCATCACCACGCCTCATTGGGATGGGGCCAGAACAGATTACCTCTTCGGACAGCGTCTGGGCCTGTTTAACCACCTCTTTAATATTAGCCTTAGTTACTTCAGACTGCCGCAGACGAATATCATTGGCCCCTACATGAATAACTACCCTCGAATATCTCCTATTTGCTAACAGCCTAAGGTTGCCACTAATGTCCGGTGCTCTGGCTCCCGGTAAGCAGATAACTCTAGCCGCTGGTGCCCCTAAAGGAGTAGCTAATTTCACGTGCCGGACGATAGAATCTCCTATCACCAGAGTACCTTTAACAGGCTCCTCAGCGGGTGCTTCACTGAGCGGGGCAAACCTGTTTGACACGTGAACTGGGGGAGCATGGTGTACAGGTGGGCTGGCTGTGGCCTTTGCAGTAGCATTAGCCTTAGCCTTTCGACTATGCCGCCGAGACGTTACCCATTCGCCCTGCTGTGGGGGCTCTAAGGCCGGAGTCGAGGGGGTACTAGCTCTCCCTGGTGTACCCGGGGCTGCTAACAGTGACCCTTGCTGTCTATCCCTTATTAAACCCCGGATACGCAGCTCTAACTTGTCCACCTTCTCTACCAGGCAGTTAACTAGCTTGCACTTTGAACAAACACCACTATCATTATGACTATCGGTGGAGAAGGGGTCTAAACTAAACATGCCACACTCTGAACAAGAGAAAAACCCAGCAGTAGCCATGACAAAAAAGCACTCACCTTGTTTCAGTTGAAATTAGAAACTAACACAAACCAAACAGCAGCAGCAAACAGCTAATCCAGCAAACCTGTGGAAGAAGTCTGTAAAAGTGAGCTAAGAGTGGATTAATAGGTGGGTAGAGCAAAGTGGAGGCAGGCTAAAGGTGGATTAGTAAGTATGAAGGGTGAAAGAGGAAGAAAACAGGGGTAAATGTAGAAATTGAAGTAAATTAAAGAGAGCTAGCAATCAGCACACCACCAGCAACAGCAGCAAGACAGTAGCAGAGAGCAGACCAGAGTAGCAGAGAGCAGCACCAGAGAGAGGGAGGAGAGTTAAGTCCAAGTTATTCCCAGCTGTGGTGGAAGCTCTTGAGGTTATGACCCCTAAGCTGCAGAAAGTGGCCTCAACAGATTACAGCAATGAGCACATCGATCTCAGCCTGGAAGAGTGCGATCCTAGAAACAGCCCCAAACTCTCCGACTACAGTAGGAGACCAGTCTGAGGAGGTTACAGAAAAAGTAGAAAATGAGGGGAAAGTGTCCCTTTAAAGAACGTGTGTGTGTGTGTGTGTGTGTGTGTGTGTTAACTTATCTATACACACACCATTAAACTAAATGGTATCTGTGCATGGGATTATCTTTTACAGGCGGATGATGTAGAGCCGAGCCAAAGTCCACATAGAAATGAACACCGAAACGAAGTTGTGGACTAAGGTTTCTCCAAGTGAATGTCCAGTGCTGATCAACAGGTACTGGAACCATTTGGTGAAGGTCATTGCTGCTCAGGGACGTTGTACCAGTTCCTGAAAGCAAAGGTTCACATGCTTTTGTCAACAAAGCCGTTTAACCCCTTAAATAGCCAGGAACTGTCAAGTAAGGCCCGAAGTTTTATAACACTTCTGTAGCCTTAGAATGGCTCAACCAGCTTGCATTGAAGTCCCTGTTGTCAGAACAAAACCTTGCATCTCCAAAATGGTAACTTTACAGGAGAAGGGCAAAACCTACTACACTGTTAATGTAAGGCAATGGAACCAGAATGAATATATATATATATATATATATATATATATATATATATATATATATATATATATAATACATACCTTCCTGTTCAGTTGCTTGTTAACACAAATATCTAATCAGCCAATCACACGGCTGCAACTCACTGCATTTAGGCCTGTAGAGGTGGTCAAGACGACTTGCTGAAGTGCAGACCGAGCATCAGAACGGGGAAGAAAGGGGATTTAAGGGGCTTTGAACGTGGCGTGGTTGTTGGTGCCAGACGGGCTGGTCTGAGTATTTCAGAAACTGCTGATCTGCTGGGATTTTCACGCACAACCATCTCTAGGGTTCACAGAGAACGGTCCGAAAAAGAGGAAATATCCAGTGAGCGGTCAGTTGTGTGGACGAAAACGCCTTGTTGATGTGAGAGGTCAGAGGAGAATGGGCAGACTGGTTCCAGATGATAGAAAGGCAGCAGGAACTCAAATAACCAACCAGAATCTCTGAGGAACGTTTCCAACACCTTGTTGAAAGTCTGCCATGAAGAATTAAGACAGTTCTGAAGGCGAAAGGGGGTCCAGCCTTTTACCTTTAGTGGCCTTTAAGTAAATGTGTGTATGAATATGATTATGGTTTATGGAATATGATTTGCAAGCAACCAGCCACTAAAGACATGAAGTATCTCGTCTTAGCACTGCTTGCTATTCAGTACAACCTTCCACATGTTCAATTGTACTTCAGTCATTCTTAACGTCCAGTCAAACGTCCATGAGTCTGGCATGTTCCTGTCCTGTGGGGATAGCGGTCACTGGTCAAATCGAAACATGCTTACCTTGATTTTTATTTTTTTTTTTGCAGATCTTCAAACTGAATTATTATCGACTGGCACAGCCTCTCTTTGACATTAGCATATTAAAAGCCATGCATTGGCAAGCTCGATTCTCAATCGATGAAAATAAAATCCATATGGATGGATGATGCGATCCATATCAGAGAATTGCTAACTGGCACTCGGGTCGGGCTCTCGGGTCCAAATCCAGCTGCGTTTTGCCTGTTTTTCAAGTTGCCAGTAGTTAATTGAAAACATTTACACAAACCTTGGCAAAGGGACAAGCAGGGCTGAAGATCCGCTGCTTGAACATTCAGTCAGTGCCATGTTATATATTACTGGCACCCCTGGTCAAAATGAAGGTCGGAAAATGTTGATTAGCTCAGATTCAGACTGCAAATATGACTAAATAGTCTTTGGGTGTTCACACACTGCTGGCCTCGTAGCCGGTATGGCATTAACGTTGCGAGATTACATCTTATGTTATCTGGAATAAATTGGTGTTGGAAAGATCTGATGTAGATTGGATGTAAAGGACTATTGTCTATATTTGTACTCTAGTCACTTTAATAGGAAGCGAGTGAATCATGGCTCAAACTATCTTCACGAGAGCATTCATAATGGTAGTTAATTAAAAAAGTGAGTTAGCAGTTGGTGTGGGTGGGAGTCAGGGGTGCGGCCGTCCTCAGGGTTTTGAAATCAATTTCTTTAGTTCACAAGAGAGCACAGGGCAAGGTCGACCGAAATGAAATCTAAAGAGACTGTAATGAAATTTCTCTTTTTTTCTCTCGTCACCAGATCACTGAGGGCATTCAACGCTGTAAGATGATCAATCAAGCTGGATGGAGTGGTGGATTATAGAGGGATGGGGATGACGATGATGTAAACACACTCTCGGAAATAATAACAGTGTCCGTCTTGTCACTGGGTTGGAACCCCTCAAGGCTCCATCTCAGTGCCTTTTGTCAGGGAACATAACTGATCCATAATCCACTGAAATGATCTGTTCTAAGCTGGACTGACTCCACACACCCCGCCTCGCCTCGCCTCCAGGCTTTTACTCTACTGCTCTGTTTTAAAACATTCGGTTATGAAAAGGTACAAATACCAACTTTTCACCTGGAGAACCTGATTTAAGCTTCACAATCAGACCTTAAACCCACTGCTGGAGCTTTGAGGGAACATCTACACTGTTATACCTGAACAGAACCTTTATTTCTAATGGTGCAGGACTGTGAAAAGTCAGATGTAGAAATGGGTTGCATTTCTTCCTTTACATGATCCATATAATACCAAGCAATGTTGAGGTGTGGACATTGTTTTGAGATCACCGGCAGCTTTCCTCAGTGAGGGTTACATGGCAGGTGTCAGACCCATAGCGCTGAGTGGTCTTCTCACAGTGGAAGGTTGGACAGAAGCACCTGTTGATGTTTTCATATCTGAAGCAGCTTGATCTTCTCCTCTCTCTCACAGACGAAAGCTTTAAGTGCTGTTTATCTGATGGGGGCAGTTTTGGTGGCTACCAGGTCTTCCGGGTGGTTGTTAGGAGCCCCATCGTCTTGGTATGGTTGCTGTTTGTTTGAATGTTTGTGCCACAGTCTTCAAAATCAAGGTTCATGACTTGCACAAATGGTTCTGGGAAAAACCTTTGATTTGGTATAGAACCTCAAAGAAGGTTCTTTGAACTTCTCTACATTTGTACGGTTCATTCACAGAAATGGTTCTATTAATTGAAACGTTTTTAGGGTAGTAAAGAACCTGTAAGCTCTGTCTTGTATTTAAGACTGTATTAGATTCCATGGACGGCAAGAATTTGAACTTATATATGCCAGCACTCTGGACCATGGACAGTTTGTTTGGATCTTTTGAAATACAATTAGGATTCAGGACCATGGACAGTGTCTGCTTTAAACTTATGGACTACAGTTAGATGTTTGGACCATAGACAGTGCTGTAGTTAAGATTCAGAACCATGGACAGTATCTGTTTGGACTTCAAACACACATTTGGACCATAGACAGTGAGTGTTAGAAGCTCAAATACAGAATTTAGGAGTCAGAACCTTTGAATGGAAGTGCTTGAACCTTTTGATATGTAGTGAAGAGTCAGAAACATGGGCAGTGTTTTTTATTTACTTATGAGATACATACCAGTAAATGGACAGTATGGTTTGGACTTTTTAAAAGGGAAATAGTTCACAGTCCTGACTTTGGACAGTGACTTTTCAGTCCTTTAAACTCAATGGGCTGGTTTCCCAGACACAGATGAAGCCTAAGCTTGGACTACAGGGCATGTTTGATGTTGGACGAGGCTAAATGAGTTTCCACTGTAAAGGTCTGTGATAGATCCACACTTCAGTTCCTCACTCTCATAACTACAGAACTCACACTATGGTTTCATAATAGATACTGAACTATTCATAGCAGGTAATGAATAATTCATAGTAGTTACAAAATAATCCACAGTACTTACTGAATAATGTATAGCAGTTACTCTAATTCATAGTAGATACTGAATAATCCACAGTTCTTACTGAATAATTCATAGTAGTTACTCTGTAATTCATAGTTACTCTGTAATTCATAGTAGTTACTCTGTAATTCATAGTTACTCTGTAATTCATAGTAGTTACTCTGTAATTCATAGTAGTTACTCTGTAATTCATAGTAGTTACTCTGTAATTCATAGTAGTTACTCTGTAATTCATAGTTACTCTAATTCATGGTTGCTAAATATTTCATCATAGTTGCTGAATAATTCACAGAAGTTACTTAAAATTAAACATTATACATAATTGATATAAAATTAAATAGAATATTTTATAAATGCTGAAAATGGTAAGAATTATTTAGCATCTACTTATGTGGTATTTATGTAGTAACAAGTAAATTATCTAGATTTATTCAATCTAAATAGAATGAGTAATTCTTTTAATCAATGAAGTTCAATTCCATGTTACTACATGAAGTGAATTTTTAGGTTGATCTGTTGAGCCATTTTTACACTGTAAATCCAACTAATTTGATCTAATTCTAAACCCAAATATAAATCTTTGTTGTGTAAACATTGTGTGCAGAATCTGTTACCTTCGATTCTACTCTATTCTATCCTATTGTACTCTATTCTATCCTATTCTACTCTATCCTACTCTATTCTATCCTATTCTGCTCTCTCCTATCCTATTCTACTCTATCCTATTCTGCTCTCTCCTATCCTATTCTACTCTATCCTATTCTGCTCTCTCCTATTCTATTCTACTCTATCCTATTCTGCTCTCTCCTATTCTATTCTACTCTATCCTATTCTGCTCTCTCCTATTCTATTCTACTCTATCCTATTCTGCTCTCTCCTATCCTATTCTACTCTATCCTATTCTGTCCTATTCTACTCTCTCCTATTCTATCCTATTCTACTCTCTCCTATTCTATCCTATTCTACTCTATTCTATTCTACTCTATTTGGAGAAACATGGAGAGTGTATGTGTAAACCTCCTCAGCTGTCGTTAAGATTCAGGAGCATGTAGAACTTGTTTAGACCTCAGGAGCTACTTTAGCTACAACTGCGGCTCTCATAATTACAAATTTCTCAGCTCTGCAAAACAAAGTTTTACCCTGCAGTCACTTTCACTGCTGCGTACACACAATTCCCCCAGCACCCCCAGCTGAACAAACCCACCTAAGCTGCTTTATGTCCTCCACATCCTCTCTCTCTCTAACCCCTCCGTCTGCTCGGGCTGCTTCTCCAGCACGCTGTACAGCGCTGATGAGTCAGCGGCTGAGCAGTCTTCTCCACAGTCTTCCTCTCTCATGCCCTTTGTTCTCGCTTTCTGACACACGTTTCTTTCCCTCTGGATCATCACTGTGTAATGCAGAGGTCCATGTGGTCATCAAGATCAGTTTCCCTGACCTTTCAGGAGCTGATGTGGAGCTACCTGACAGCATGCAAAGCCGAGCTGATACGGCCCACAGTCCATCAAGAGCCCTCAGTCTGAAACGAAGGCATCGCTGCGCAGCAGAATCATTTGTTCATTCCGTCTTGCTGAATTTGAACGACACACGTGTAATAAAGCATCTGGACTTGTAATAACACATCCACAGTTCACAGCTTAACGTGTTACTACAGTTAAAAGTGAAGTTGAACATCAAGAACTGCCTGATATTCATGAAGATCCAGGTAATATTTTTCAACCTGTTCATTTGTATACAGATGTTGTGCAATATGATCAGTTTCTAAGTAATAATAAGTTAGCAATGTTCTCTAAAGGAAATCGTTGTAAACGATTAGCCCGGTTTTAAAAGTGTTTAAATACATGCTAGATATGTGCTTATTTGCCAGTAAAATACTTGGAATTATAATTAAGAACTTGTCAGTAAGTAATCTAACCACACTTAATAGCGTAATGTTTAAATGATAAGTTCAATGGGATGTTGAACATCAGCAATTTTTCTGAGACTCAAAGCTACTGATAATATCAATAATAGTCTTTATTAGTATTTAATAGTATTTATACTTCATTTGTTTCTTTTAGGCTTATTTAACTTCAATAAAGTAATAATATTATAAAAGAGCATTGTTCAGTTAACATCCTACTGTAAGTTGAACTGACAATTTTTTTAATGCAGCCCAGTTATGTAAAGCAATTTGCTGAATTTAGAACAACTACTGAAATTAGAACAACTACTGAAATTAGAATAGCACTGCAGACTTTAAAATAGCTCTACTGAATGTAGAATAACTACTGAATGTAGAATAACTCTGCTAAATTTGGAATAACTACTGAAATTATAATAGCATTGCTGAATGTAAAATAGCACTGCTGAATTTAGAATAACTATTCAATTTAGAATTTTGAGTTTAGACTAACTGTTGAATTTAGAATTACAAGTGAATTTTTAGCCCGGCTAAATTTAGAATAACTACTAAATTTAGAACAGCTCTGCTGAATTCAGAATAACTGAATATAGAATAATTCAGTAAAATTTGAATAAAAATGTTAAAATAAGTGAGTCACATTTAGAATGACTAAAAGTTAAAATAACTTTTATTAGAATTTGTGATAATTTAAATTAAATTTAAACTAAACAGAATATAGAATACTTTGCCTAAATTTAGGATAATATAGAAAAATACATGAATTTTGAATAATTTGGCAGAATTCTGCTGGATTTAGAATATCGCAGCCACATTTTAGAATAATGCAGTTGAATTCAGACTAAGTCATCCAAATTCATAACTCATCATAATTTAGAATTACTCAATCTCCTCTAAAATTAGAATAATTCAGCTAAATTGAGAAAAAAAAACTCCTGAATTTAATTTTGCTAAGTTTAATTAATAACAACGGAAATGATTAACAATTCCATTCAACTAAATTTAGAACAATTAAACTTTTTAATTTAACTTTTAACTTTTTGGTTTAAGAAAAATATATACATTTATTACTAATATTAATACATACTATTTTCTTTGTTATCCTAACTTCCATCTGAATATTCAATTTGGTATAACTTCATTTTTAATAGTTTTTCAAAAAAATTTTCTGGGTGCAAATTTTATTAGAACTTCATTCAACGTCATTTTTGATGTTGCACAGCTTTCTCCGTCATTTTCATTTTAGAATCTGCTATAGCTCTGTCCATCTAATCACATCTTTATGTGTACATATACATATAAATGCACATTTAAGACCATTTAAAAATACACATGTCAAGAAAGCACCACACAACTGAAGGATTGTAAAAACAGCATAACTCAGCTGAACTGAGCCAATTTGATTTGCTTACACCAGTGTGCAGAATACATTTGACCCAATAAAGAAACAGATAAATCAGGAAGGCATTGTGTTAAATGAACATCAGGGGAATGAGATTTGTCCCCATGCAGATGCATCACCTGAGATGCGTTGGCTGGCGTGTATGAATGCGCCGTTATCGGACCGAAGGTGATTATGCAGTCGCGGCGTACGCCGAGGGAAATATGATATACACATGTTTATAATGCATCTAACTCGCAGCACTTAATGCACCTCGCCCGCACCGACACGGCTGAATTAGTTTCATTACAAATTGGAATAAATAAACAGGGTGTTTACCTGCCGGAGCCAACCTGATGGCATTAATGCGCCTCATATCTGTGACTTTCCCAATAAAAAAAACACCCTGCATAATTGCTATGAGGGTGAAATCAGCAGGTTTCCCACCAGGGCCGGTAATGCGACCGTATATGTGTTTTTATTTTGGTTTATTTATTTATTTGCTTGATGGAGATGGAGGGAAAAATAGATGCAAGCCCAAACTAATCAGTATGGTAATGCAGCCAGACAGAACTGCTTGAACAGCCCCTTCTTTAGGCCCTGGTTTTGGCGCCGTATGCGTGCGGTGCGGATTTTAATATGGAAATGTTTGGTTATTAGTGTGGAATGGAGGGCTGCTGCTGCTGCTGCGGCTCTATGTGCCGTTTCTTTATTTGGGCAGCAGTGATTTGCTTTAAATGAGGAGCTTTAGGCGAAAGAACTTCATTTTAGTCATTTTAGCCCCGAGCGCCCTCCACACTGCACAAAAGTCCAGGACCACTTAATGTCCAGTCAAAAAGGTCTGTTACTGATTTTCCAAGACCTATTTCTGAGGATCCACTTGTGGAAGTACAGATCCCTGCTGGTGAGCTCATTTAATTAAAAGTGATGCATAGTAACAACATGGTAAGGCATGGGAACAAGATAACTAAGTCGTGGTGGTTGGTGTAGTGTAGTGGATAACACCTCTGTCTTCTATATTGGAGACTGGGGTTCAGTGCCCCGCCTGGGTAACCACCCTACACTATACCAATAAGTGTCCTTGGGCAAGACTCCCAACACTGCCTTGGCCTACCTGTGTAAAGAAATGATCTAATTGTAAGTCGCTCTGGATAAGAGTGTCTATCAAATGCTGTAAATGGAAGTTGTGGACACAACTTAGGAAGGCATGGGAATGAGATCATGCCTAATTAACTGTGGTCATGACTTATTTCATTCCCGTGCCTAAGTAAGTTACCGTAAATGCAATCCCACCTTAAATTAAGTGCTACCTTAAACGTAGCTCCACCTTAAATTCACTGCCACCTTAAATGCAATGCTACCTTAACTTTAGATCCAGCTAACATGGCCACGCATTATTTTTATTTATACAGGAGGTCACCAGCAGGGCTCTGTAGATAAGAAAGGAGGAAGACAAGGAGTTCAAAAAGTTAACAAATGATGCAGAGATAATGAGGCTCCTAGCACCACTAGGAAGACCCCAATACTGCACTGAAAGCTTTGATCTCTGAGAGAGAGGAGAACATCAAGCTGCTTCAGATCTGAAAACATCCACAGGTGTTTCTGTCCATCCTTCCACTGTGAGAAGACCACTCAGTGCTGTGGGTCTGAAAGGAGGTGTAGCTGATCAAGAAGAACCTCACTGAGAAAAGGAGACGGACACATCAAACAAAGAAGCTGAATGATGAACTGACCACTCCAGAGTCCAGTGAATGGGTTTGATTACTTCAGAAAATCATCAACCAGCTTCTAAGACTGAGCTTTGGAGGCGTGTCTGCAGATTCTTTGCTTTGTTGATGAGTAATGGAAGCTTATACCCCACCAATTAGCATGGAATACCACCAAATAAGGGACCAAAGAGCAGACAGATAGAGCACATTCGGGTCGAGAAGATATTTCTTTAGGAGCAGGACTTTACTCATGCTTGTGTATCCATAATGAATGGCCACGGTGAGACTTGACTTGGATTAAAAGGTTGAGGGAGGTTAACACACATCTCAAGGCGAGGAAGCACATTTCTTGAGGAGGTGGATGGGTCTGAATAATCGTGCTGTCATAAGAGGACTCGAGCGGTTTGAATGAGAGCGAGAGACGTCGCGGGTCGCGTTCCACACATATGTACATTATCAATGTCAAATGACTTTTGACCCTGATCTGAAATGGGCTAATTTGAATGGACAAAGGTGGATCCTACAAATCAGCATGGTCTCAGGATTGTTCTCAATCACCGGGAACCTGGAAAAGAAACACAATGTTCCTCCACTTTCTGACCACTTTATTAGAAACACCTACCTTCTGCTTCCACTCACTGGCCACTTTATTAGAAACACCCTTGTGCTTCCACTCACTGGCCACTTTATTAGAAACACCTACCTTGTGCTTCCACTCACTGGCCACTTTATTAGAAACACCTACCCTGTGCTTCCACTCACTGGCCACTTTATTAGAAACACCTACCTTGTGCTTCCACTCACTGGCCACTTTATTAGAAACACCTACCTTGTGCTTCCACTCACTGGCCACTTTATTAGAAACGCCTACCTTGTGCTTCCACTCACTGGCCACTTTATTAGAAACACCTACCTTGTCCTTCCACTCACTGGCCACTTTATTAGAAACACCTACCTTGTGCTTCCACTCACTGGCCACTTTATTAGAAACACCCACCTTGTACTTCCACTCACTGGCCACTTTATTAGAAACACCCACCTTGTGCTTCCACTCACTGGCCACTTTATTAGAAACACCCACCTTGTGCTTCCACTCACTGGCCACTTTATCAGAAACACCTACCTTGTGCTTCCACTCACTGGCCACTTTATTAGAAACACCTACCTTGTGCTTCCACTCACTGGCCACTTTATTAGAAACGCCTACCTTGTGCTTCCACTCACTGGCCACTTTATCAGAAACACCTACCTTCTAGTTCCAATCATTCCCCTCTACCTCTTCCATCACTTGTCAGTTTTTGACCACAGGATTGCTGTTGTCCAGATGTGTTTGGGTCTTTCGTGCACTGGACCTTCATCAGTGTCACTCCTAGTAGAGTTGTCAGCCACCCAGAAATATCCAGAAAAGCATGGTCCTTTTTAAAGAAAATGACCTCTGAGGGCCAGACGATGGCTAAGACTAACTATCAATTATTTTCAATTTTATTTTAGTGTTTTTATGCATTTAAAATTATATTTGCCACCTGTGCTGTAGGAAAAAAACCCAAAGTAGGTCAACATAAATTGCCTTTTGCCTACGAGACGTAACAGATTTAGAACCTACGGGCTGAATCACCATCCAGGACAAAGAGTTGGGCATGTTCTGGACATCGTGTAATTGGAGCAAGTGGTCAGCCAACTGAAAGGAATCGCATTAAACTCATTCAAAAACTGAGAAGTGGCCACTGTCTTTGTTTACACTGCAACCTGGCTTGGCAGACATCCAGAAGTGCTTGGAGAGGGGCACATAATTATTCAGGCGATGGCAGATGTGAAGTGTCTGCTGCCTCCAGGATGGGGACATCTGGCTAAAAATAACACTTGTGTCCATAATATCACTGCACTTTATTCAGTACATGAGCATGACGGCCGTAGTTAGTGTTACAGTGAAGGAACGAAATGTAGAAGGATTGATTTTCTGAAGGAAAAGAAAGACAGATGTCAGTTCAGTTTTACCTGAACAGCTTCTTTACAAGTCACTGAGCTAAAGCAGCTTCCTAGAAATATGAGTACAGAACTGTCAACAACGAGAGGAACCAAGATCATGATGAACCACTGAGAGAAACCAAGATTCAACAGGCAAAATTCTCTAAGGACAGAAAGAGCCACTGATGAAAAACCAGAGCTTAAAAGGAGAAACTCCCTTAGTGCTTGAGGAAGAACCATCAAAAAGAACCAAGACTCAAAAGGAGAAACACTCTAAGAGCATGAAGAAGAACCAGAGAGAGGAACCAAGAATCTAAAGGAGAAACTTTCTAAGGTCATGAAGAAGAACCCTGGAAAGGAACTGAGACTCAAAAGGAGAAACTCTCTAAGACCAGGAGGAAGAACCACTGAGTAGAACCGAGAAACCACTTTTATAAGCAGTACTAGTTTAGAAGAAGTTGAACCAGAGTCACTGGGCTGATTTGAGAGGGAAGATTTCAGGTGAACGTTCCCACCAGAGACCGCAACCAATCAGCCCAGATACGTTTGGGGTTTCGGAGCATCTCAGAACTTTGTTTGTGGTTCTAGTTCACAGAGAGACAGAGAGACAAAGGTAAACAGAACAAGAGATAAAAGAAACAAGAGGAAAATAGAGCGAAAGATGATGAGAGTATAGAGAGAGAAACAAAGAGAGATAAAGAGAGAGAGAGACAAATGGAGAGGGGGAGAGAAATAAAGAGCTAGAGAAATAAAGAAAAGTAAAGACAGACAAAAGACTGAGAGGTAAAAACTGATAAAGACAGATGGATGAAAGAGAGAGATACAGACAGAGAGAGTGATGGAGAGAGAGGGAGCGATGCAGGCAGAGAGAAAGTGATGGAGAGAGAGAGAGATAAAGACAGAGAGAGTGATGAAGAGAGGGAGTGTGTGTTCTGTATATCTGCTGTAATAAGAGTGTCTGATTC
This sequence comes from Pygocentrus nattereri, assembly GCF_015220715.1. NCBI lineage: Eukaryota > Metazoa > Chordata > Actinopteri > Characiformes > Serrasalmidae > Pygocentrus > Pygocentrus nattereri. Next base: position 2,531,292 of record NC_051222.1, on the reverse strand, counting down.
AGAGAGATGTTAAATTATAGTGGTGGAAAGTGAACATGTTCACTCTGAGACTCCGGCTCTGTGATGTAGATGTTTCTACTGACTCTGTTTATTTATTCTGCGCCCAACACCATTTCAGAGTGCTGACCACAACGCCTACTGACCAGCAGCAGCATGACGACTGCAGCGTTACTCCTCAGACACTCAGTGCAGACTCACAGTGGCGTAGATACCAGCTCTGACACCGCGTTTACATTCTGCTGTTGGCGAAAATGTTGTCATGTTCCCATAATTGGCAACCAATGGTGGCATGCAGCCATCAAAACGTTGCCATGGTGACCGCATCACTGGGAGAAATGTACCTAATACCATGTTCTCTAAACTCTCATAAAGCAGCGTCTCAGTCATCAGGCAGTGAATTCAGAACCAGAACTTTCTGTAGGAGCTTTTAGAGGGACGTCTGGTTCCCATCACCACCACTGTGAGGAGCTTTTAGAGGGGGACGTCTGGTTCCCATCACCACCACTGTGAGGAGCTTTTAGAGGGACGTCTGGTTCCCATCACCACCACTGTGAGGAGCTTTTAGAGGGGGACGTCTGGTTCCCATCACCACCACTGTGAGGAGCTTTTAGAGGGGGACGTCTGGTTCCCATCACCACCACTGTGAACAGCTCTGACTCTAGCGTTTCACACCAAACCACCAAATGACTTTATCCATTTAATTATCATATTTAACTAAAAATGCATATTTATGTAGGAATTAGGAAGTTATGGAGACTCACTGGTGGAGCTGTAATGCATCATCCTTCCTTGCCGTTCTTCAGCCGATATAAGCGAGAGGGCTCACCAGGCCCAAGGCCAGAAAATGCCGGCATTTCAGGAGCACGGACAGGGGAAAGCTGACAAAACCATAAAACTCCGACCCTCTGAGCCATGACCACGCAGGCCGGAAAGATATAAGGATGTATCTAAGGCCTGGCATCCACAGACCTGATGTCTCTTTCATTAACGTCCAGGCATTTTGACGGACTGCACTGACCTTTAGCGGAGCGATTTACCTTGAAATGGAAACATTGAACACCGAGAAAACGGGGAAATGTTGGTGATTAACAATCAGGACATGACAAACTGACCATTTAGCTCTGTAGGATATTATAATCTTTGCAAATCTTTAGGCAGTCTTTGTGTTACAGCATGTTATCCGTCATGAAGTAGAACCCTTTAACCATGGAAAGAACCATACACGCATTGCGATGGCTCTTTTGAGTTGTCTTGGTTCTGCACATAACCACTTTTTTAAACTTGTTAAGAGTGTCTTACACTGTTCTGGCCACTTTATCATAAACCCCTTTCACGTAGCTCAACTAGATCATCTGTTGATGTACAGGTTTGTTAGCCATCCTCTAGATCTTCATCATTGGTTAGTTTCTGACAACCCTGATTGGGCGATCAGGCCTGTTTGTTGACCAAATTTAACTTCTTTAGTTTTGTGCTGGAGCTATGAGGTTAATAAACCAATAAAGCTGCTATAAATTGGTAGAATAATTTCTCAGCATGGCCTTGAGTGGCTTATTGCCTTGTAAAAACAGTTATGACTAAATTAAGATTAAGCGACCCTTATTAGTCCCACAACGGGGCCTTCGCATTTTAACCCATCCGTGATGTGAAACACCACACACACACTAGGGGGCAGTGAGCACACTTGCCTGAAGCAGTGGGCAGCCCTATCCACAGCACCCAGGGGGAGCAGTTGGGGGTTAGGTGTCTTGCTCACGGACACCTCATTCCTGTACTGTCAGCTCTGGGGATCGAACCAATGACCTTCTAGTCACAAGGCTGGTTCCATAACCTCCAGCCCATGACCGCTCCAAAATACGGCAAATTCCATTGTTCAATGAATTAAATAAAATAGAATGAATAAGAATCACAATACACAGTTGTTCCAGCAAAGAATGTAGTTTAAAGTCGGCTATAGATCAAAGCTGAAGGAGAGCTTTGACACTTTAATTGCGTGTTGCACTCATTGCATGAACTTTTAAACATTTTCATCATATATTAATGAAAATATAACATGTTTAATGCTGAAACCTCTGCCTGGTAAGCAGTTCATGTTCATCAAACTACCACAGCAACAATACTGCTCATTTCAGCTTGCACCCCTATGCAGTTTCCCATGTTATGTTATCACTCTGTAGCCCATAATTTAAAGGTGATTTTCAAAACTGGCATCAATATACAGTTTGATTTGATATCCTGTGTGTTTCCTCTTATATTTAGTTTGTGTTAGTTTTATGTTCCTTGGTTCTACAAAGCTTTAATGGGCTCATGTTTCAATGTAGCATGCTCATGTGATTATGTAAGCTGTGATGAAACTGAAGAGTAAATAATAACATCTATAAAATCTTACAGTGTGTAGAATTTCTTCATTTCCAGTCCTCCAAGACACTCACATGCTCACAAATGTCTACATTGACATATGATCATATGTGAAGTCAAACAGATTTTATATATTTCCATCTGTAAAGTGTAAAAAATATAAGCAAGAAACACAAGACTGGCATGAAGTTAGTTACAAAGCCATAATTGTAAAAATTACAACCAGCACATCGACGCACAATTCCAGTTTACATTCTGGAGCTCTTATTGGTGAGGCAGTGGTGTGTCCATCAGGTCCTGTTGGGACCAGTCTTAAAACTGGAACGTGAGGTCCTGGATCGATGGTCAGTGATAAAAGCACAGTTCCACTTTTCAGGAGCCAAAGGAATTATCAAAGTCCCAGAAACCACAGTCAGGTCTTTTAGTGATTACCGAACAATTAAGGACACGTTGGGCGTTTTTTTCCACTGCAGTGACTGACTCGACTCGACCTGACTCTATTCGCCTTTTTTGGTTTTTCCATTAGGCGAAAGTTGGCAGCCGCTACTTTTTTGGTGCCGTCTCGAGGTTGTGAGCTGAGCCGACACCACGAGCCGATGTAAGAACACAGATTACTGATTGGTCGGAGATCGTCGCATCATCTGACCTCAAACTTTTGTCTTGCTGCCATCTGAACAAATTTAGTCTCCTTCACGACTCGGTATTTTCATGTGGTGTCGCTATGACGACCAGCTACACCAAGGGGGCGCTATATCTGCAGTGGAAAACGAAGTACAGTTAGCACCATGCTAATTGGTGTACATAATCTTACATGACTTGTTAGCTGCATTAGCCTCAGAGCTGCAGACCCCGAGCATCACTGCTCAGACCCACTTGGATTAAGAAGGAAAACCGTATATGTGGATTTTGGGCTAAACTACCGCTTTAACAGACCTGGTTCCTTTGCTTGGTTCTGAATTGGGTTTAAGCCGAATGACGTCGTGCTTCTTGGCCGGTTAGCGGCCGCTCAGCTCCAGCACCGACGTGTATGAGCGAGGGGAGTCTTGAGCGCTGAAGGCGCTGTTGGTGTTGGAGAGACTGCAGTGCTATTAGAGTTCAGTCAGCTCACACAGCTCCAGCTGCTGGGAGTGGGGAGGGGTCAGCTGGGGACGGGCGACAGGCAGTTAGAGGGACAGAGGGAGGGGGGGGAGAGAGAGAGAGAGAGAGAGAGAGAGAGAGAGAGAGAGAGTGTAGAGCACAATAGAAGAAGAAACAGCAGGACTTGTGAGGAGGTGTCAGAGTATGAGGCAGAGAGAGGGAGAGTGGTGGAGGAGAAGAAAAGATAAAGATAGAATGTGGATGAGAGAAAATCAAGCACAGATAAGAGGCAGTGAAAGACAGAATATAGAGGCAGGGAAAAGCAAAGGAAAAGACAGACAGACAGACAGACAGATGGATCGATATATTGATAGACAGATAGGTAGACGGACAGACTGAAAAATGGATAGGCAGGTAGACAGACAGATACTTTGTCTGTCTGTCTACTTATCTGTCTATCAATATATCTATCCATCTGTCTGTCTGTCTGTCTGATAGACAGATAGATGGACAGATGCACACAGAGAAACAGAAGAAAGATAGACGGATAGATAGATGGATGGATGGATAGATAGACATATTGATAGACAAGTAAACAGACAGACGGGTAGACAGACAGGTGTATAGACAGGTGTTGAAGCTGCAGTCGTTCACTGACCTCCTCGCTCGACACCGTCGACTCCCAGCACCTCCGGATATTCTACACCGTCCCGACGAGGAGAGATTCAGATCCTGCGGCTCTTCAGCCATGAAACTTCCCTCATTACGCCGCCTTCGTCATCAGCACGCCTCACTTTCTAAAGGTTACAGGGAGCTAATTGGCCCATTAACGCCGAATCACAACACTTTCGCGTAAATATCCAAACGCTCAGTGTTGGCTCTGAGCACCGGGCCCAGCTGGCCAAAAATCCTTTCCTCTCTAAATCCCATTAAAACACAGGAACCACGTTAAAGAAGATCAAACTAGTGAAGAAGTTTGTCCTCCTTTCATCTTTTTTCCATTTTTAGGAAGATTCAGCAAGAATGTCTTCAACCCCTTGACCTCTTATTGACCAAGGTGTTTTGGTTTGTCCATCTGAATTTCATGGCCAAATCGTAAGGCAAATTATTCAGTAACTGCATGAAATGAATGTGAATATTTATATTATGGGCAGGACGGTGGCGTGGTGGGCAGCGCCGTCGCCTCACAGTGTGTATGGTCTGGGTTCGATTCCCCGGCCGGGTGACCAGGGTCCTTTCAGGGTCCTTGCATGTTGTCTGTGTGGGTTTCCGCCTGGTAATCCGATAACCACTGGGATAGGCCCCCGCGGCCCAGAAGGAGAAGCGGCTTAGAAGGTCTGAGTGTGTATTTATTTTATTTATTTTATTTATTTATTTATTTACTGTAAAATTTCCCCTCAAATGAACAGAACCTGTGTTTTATGATCTCCACGTCACTATATGCTCACAATTTACTGCTGAAGGCCAAAAATCTGCGCCGCTCTTTGTGTTGTTCTCTAAAAGTGATGTTTCCAGAGCAGATCACTGAAGAGACGCCGTCTGTTTATAGTTTAGAGCCCAGATTTGGGGAAAAACGGGTCGACTTTCAGTAGAAAAACAAACTGAGTTCAGCTTCTTTTATTATAAGGGTTTAAAATGACGTCACCGTCTATTAGACTGGAGAGAAGAGCTACAGCCTCACACGACGCCCAGCTTCTGAATGGAGCTTATGGAGTATGAACGTTATGGAGAACATGACCAAGTGCGGTTTGGAACCAAGGACTTGAAGAGGTTACACAGCTGGGACCAACCAGTGGGTCCACACTCTTATTACACACTTCTATAACCTACAGAACAGTTCAGCCCGCTGGCGTTGTAGCCTGTGTACTTACTTAATACTAAGCCTTAGTGTGGAATGTGCAGGATCGAGTTTCCACATCAAATTTAAAGCCAAAGGAGCGGCCGTTAGTCATACATGTACACATTCAGCAAAATCGGGATGAATTACTCTCAGAAATCCTAGTGTCGCCGGCAATTAATCACATCTAGTTGGAATTGCCAACTACCCACCACTAGTGGTCATCCGTTATTGGCCTCAGTAGCATGTTTTGGGTGAAATATGGCATTAAAGACGCTCATTTGCTCTCGGACGATGTAGACAAATATGCCTAATCACCGTTTGAGCTGCATCTCATTCATTGCCCTCTAACGAGAGCTCTTCCATGGCAGTTGCAGACGCTAAGCTGCCAGGGTAGCTCTACAGGGTTTAAATCCAACAGCACATAAACGTGAATAATTGCGTGACCCCGAAACAAATTGCTATTCTCTGGAAACACTAAACGGTCGGCGGAGTTTAATTGCCAGTAATGCGATTGCAAGTATAGCATGTAAAATGACACGTAAGCAAAGCTGTCCGCTGCGGAAACGTCTTAATAGCACTGCTAAGGCGCATTCCCCTGGTCCGCACATGCCCGTGTGTTTAATACGGGCCTTTGTTTCTTGTTTGTTTCATGCAAGTCGAGCAAAAAAAGCGCGTTTTGGCCAAATTAGCTTCCTCAGCAGGCCTGGCTTTGATGAACTGCTTCCCAGAGAACCTCCTTTGTCCTTGACTTGCTCTAATCACTGGAGTGAATGTTAAAACGTTTGCGGAACAGTATCTCGCACGGCTGATGGATCCGTACCCCGGCCTGCTGGCGTTATGATGGATAGCGCCGCGTCTCGGATGCTAATTCTTTGCTCCGTATTGGCGGAAATGATGCGCCTACCGCGCGTCCAGACGGACGTCCGGTCCGCGTCAGGCGAAGAGACGGCGAAGAGTGGCGAGCATTGTTTTAAGAGCAAGCGGTCAAACGTGGGCCGAATGCAATTAGCGGCAAAGCAAACGCTGACAACTTCATTAGCGTCCGTGTCTTCGTTTATACTGGGATGATGAAACGCGCCGCCTCCCTCCATCCACTCGCTCGCCTTATCTCTAAGGCACGTGGAGGGGGCTGAAGGAGTGCTTCGTGCTTTCATGCTCAGGGATTCCCGTTCTGCTCGGCCATCTGCACGCTGACATTTGTGCGTTTGCGAGATTGCATGTTCGCAGCTACCACGCAGGCCTCTCGTTGCCTGACCATCAGGGATGTTCTCTCGCATCTGAAGCGTAAGACTCCCACGGAAAGAGAGAGGGGGGAAAAAAGAGGCACGACTACTCATTCTGACCACAGAGCCAGCTTACAGACGAGCAAACTGACCAAGATTATTTTCACCGTTGCATTGACTGCTTCATTCCGCTGCGTGATCATCCCTTCTTCCCTCTTTCTTTCCAAAGGATTAGCTTTGTCCTGAGGCTTATGTACGTGACTAAACCCTCGTCTGACTTTATCTCTGACGGGCTTATTTATGTGATTTCTGACACTTTTTGACAGACGGTGATCTGTAAAGACGGACGAAAGTACAGATAAAAACTCTGTTTTTGGCTAAGCTGATGTACTTCAGTCCATGTTTATAGATAACAGTGTGTCAGGAACCACATTGAATGGAATTCACAACCATTTGTCTGTGAAACACCCACATACATGCACACTAGGGGGCAGTGTGCACACTTGTCTGGAGCGGTGGGCAGCCCTATCAACGGCGCCCGGGGAGCAATTGGGGGTTAGCTGTCTTGATCAAGGGCACTTCAGTCAGGGACCGTCAGCTGAGGGAATCGAACCAGCGACCTGCCGGTCACAGGGATGGTTCCCTAACCATCGTCAAGTCTATTAGAGATGCTGAACTTCACCACATGGTTTGAAGCGACTGTATGATAATTAGGCAGCAAGTGCAATGCTAATTGTCCTTGGTGCTCCAGTGCAGAACTGAAGAAGTGTCTTCAGCTTTTCTAATAGAATACGTTTAGTGTGAAACTGTGTAAATATGAATTATTTTGCCGGTTTGTTTAACTCTTTGTTAAAGTAGATAGCAACAGTTGCTAAGCAGGGTTTGGAAGGCTGAAAAAAGACAGCAGGAAAGTGTACTGATTTGATTGGCCATGATACACCGACAGAGCTTCTACAAAACAGATTTTAAAAATATGCCTTTAATAAATTCTTTCCCTGATTAATTGGGAAGGCCTGTGATCAATATGAGTAGGTCCAGGCCCACATATTCCTACTTGTGGCCATGCCCCTGCTTCTAGCCCTTCATCAATAGTCAGTTTCTGACCACATAGCAGCTTTTGTCTAGACATTTTTGGGCGATGGACTACTATCAACCTAGAGCCTGGCCAGTGAGTGGAAGCACGAGGTAGGTGTTTCTAATAAAGTGGCCAATGACTGCCAGTAATGTCGTTACTGCCACTGTTTGTTTTACAGTGTAAATCAAGTTCAGTAAAGGTTTTAATTTCTTGCCTTTGGACTGTAACTCACTATGTAGATAGTATTAGTGGCTGACGTTCATTAGGTTCCTTACAAGGTTGGCTTAATTAGGCCTAATTCACATTGCCAATTAAAACAAGTACTTACTGTTCAGCTGAAACATTATAATGATTCTGCGTTACTTTTATCATGAGTGCTGGTGCACTGTCTTAAAAAGCTATCAGGGAAAACACAAACAGCTCGTTGTAATACACCATTAAGTTCAACAGGTGGAACATGGTGATAAATACAGAACAGCCTCTTCATTAACACAGTTCACACCATGCAACCAGCAAGATCATGTATTGTTACTCAACCGTAATCACATCACTGACCTCGCAGTATGTATTAAATAAGTTCTTTTGATAAATAGCACTCACATGAACCTACAAACCTAAATAATACTGATGAAAAACCATTCAATTCCAATGCATACCAAAGGCTCACTACTGCTTATATATGCAGAAATAAAATCTCAAAGGAGGAACCCTCAGGGTCTCCGAAACCAGCAGAGAAGACCTAATAAATTCTGTAAAATAAGGTCTATTAACTTAAAAAGGGCTCAGATTCTTCGCCAGAGGAATCAACCATTCAAGTTTTCAATTACAAACCAATTTTGTGAGAGAAACAAAACTTCATTCCAGTCCTTCTGAAAGTTCTAGAAACATCACAATCTGAATACGAACCACAGTCTAACCAGGTAGTTGTTAGGAATGGAAAAGAGCAGCAGAAGCTCTGTGCTAGGACTCTATACTCTTTCACAGGCCTCAGGTATCTGTGTTACATCTAGTATGGCCAAAGTATGCTGGGTCTTCAGTACATCCAAAACTCAGCAGCCAGGGTTCTGACCTCCACCAAGCGTTCGGCTCATATCACTCCTGTTCTTCCACAGCTGCATTGGCTTCCTATTAGTTCTAGGATCCTTCTTCTTACCTTCAAGGCTTTCCATGGTCTGGCTCCGACGTTCCTTTCTGATCTCATTTCTTAATACTGTCCCTCTTGTGCTCTCCGATCTTCTAATGCTGGACTCCTCACACTTCCCTCAACTAGACTTTCTACTATGGGTGGCAGATCTTTCAGTGTTGCTGCCCCCAAACTCTGGAAGTCTCTACCTTCCACTCTTCGTAACTGCTCTTCTGTCTTCCTTCAAATCCCTGCTAAAAACCTTCATTTTTCTCCTCTCTGTACTGTGAATTTTTTTTTTCCTGTATGATGATGGATGTAAAGTGTCCTTGGGTTTGTGAAAGGCACTATATAAAGTGAACTTATTATAATTATTATCTGAATTGTCCATTAGCTTAATACTAGAATCGCCTAGGTGTGCTAGCAGAAATTAATATTACTGTAGAGGTTTTTTCACTGAGTTTTCACGTCTATGGACTGAACTGAAGGCCTTCGTTCCTCTTCTTAGCCATCTTTTCCTCAGCCAAAGGGATACTTGGCTATATTTGGGTGTGCATGTTTTTGGGTGGGTTCTGCCTCCCAATTTAAAAATAGCAATATTTGGTACCTTACACTTTATTTGGATAGTCCACTTTAGATGCTTCGTAGATACGTAATTTACTTTTAAGTTAACACTCAACTAAACAAACCTGCTCTACGTGTCATGATTGGCCACTCTTGTCCATGTGCTTCCTTGTTTTGATTCTTCCCTGTCCTGCCCCCTTGTTTCCAGAACCTGCCCTTGATTGTTCTCACCTGTGTTTTGTTAACCTGTTCCTGTATTTAAGCCCTGTGTTTTCCCCTGTTAGTTTGCTGGTCTTTGTGTTGTTTGTATTGTATAGTGTCGTATCTTCTGGTCTCTGTTTTTGTGTTTATCCTGTGTTCCTTTTGTCATGTCTGTCCCTCCATCTCTCCGTGTTGGCTCTTTGACCCTGGACTGTTTAGACTCTGATTCTGGATTTGCCTCTAATAAATCTCACTTCTCTCAGCATGTGTGTCCACCTCATCATCGCTCCCCGGCGTTACACTAAGCCTAACCCTAACCTTACACTCAACCCAAAACCTAAACCCAACCCTCACCCTGCTCCTAGCCCTAATCCTGGTCCAAATCCCAATCCTGAACCTACCACTGTTTAGAATCAACAGACAGTTTGTTAACAATTTGATCATTTGTAGATGATCTACAGGGGACTTTCGTGGACTATCCAAATAAAGTGAGACCCACTATTTTTGCTAAAACCGTCCTTCTTCCCCAACAAACACCATTTATTTATCTGTTCTTCTCCAATTTTGTAGACGGGGGCTTCTTACCTTCCATTTGACAGCTAATGCTCGCCTAGCATTCACGGCAACATCTATAGTGCGCCCACAGTGGAGCTCCTCCATCCAGAGTCTTTCTGACAGAGGCTGCTTTTGAAGTGGGTCTGGGCAGCAGGGGGGCTGGAAGGCGGAGGGAGATAACAAGGCAGCGGACGGCGACTGCCCGTGAACTTCCACATGACGAAACACCGAAACCTGGGTTGTAAATCCAGTGCAGCCCATTCGTTTTGACTGTCAAACCTTTCCTCTGTGAAGTCAGACGCAAATGTTGGCACTGAGGAAAACCACTTTCCCCGTCCCTTCTCTGCATTTTTCACTTTCTTTCCAGAAACCGAAAGCCGAAACTGCTCCTCATAGCCCTGCAGGCGTTCTGCTGCTCTGAGAGCAAAAATGTCAACTTTGATGGTCTTCAGGTCTGGCGACGAACCGTCTAAAGCGGAAGGAAATGCGAGACGCAAATCCGTGCGCTGGTTTTTGAAGATCCAGTGATTGACTCGCCCGTAATATCTACAGTAGAGACAAAGTGATAAAGTAGCACCAGGCCGGCGTTCATGACTCTCAGCAGCGGCTCGTTTTGACTAGTCTATTGAAGGCAAGCTTTTTGCCCCAGCGCTGACCCCTGCTTATCTCTTCTCTGAAACGGTCAGACTGACTTTTATACCTGATCCGGCGCAGTTTATTAAAACGTGCGTGTATATGTATGAGCTCTATATTATGGTTACATAATGGGTTCAATGCTAGCGCTCTTCCTTTCATATTTTTTAATAAGAGTTTTCTGCTGTCGGGAAAGTCGATTTATGGCTACAAAAGCCCTCGACAGAAGGTCAGTAGGGCGCTTTTAATGTGATATTTTGCGGCGTGATAAAGAGCGAGGTTTTCAGCTCTAATCTGTGAATTCTTGTCTCTACTTACGCACACACACTTAACAAGGCGCCAGATTTAGGCCTCTAAGAGCATTTCTCCATCTGAGGCATAGCTAGAAAGCTTGAGCTTCAGCTGGGCAACTGTGTATGTCTATGGAGAGGCTGGAAGTTACAGCTGATCGTGCTCCTTAATGGAATAATTACACCAGTGTAAGTTTTCATTAGCTTGAAGTTAGTGCTGATAAAGCGTTTTCTGCTATTAAAAAGCTTTTCACAACTTTCAACCTGATGAATCTCTGCGAAATAGCTTATTTGTTCTGCCACTGTCTATTAAACCTGAACCTGATGCTTTAATATTCCAGGTGATTGTTACCGAGCTAATTCATTTAATGTTCAAAACAAGCTGATAGGAAATGTTGAGCACTGGGCCTTATTTCTGTAAGGCAAGCATTAAAACCTTGTGAATGACTTTCAAAGCCGGCAGGCAACACCTGAAAAGTTACGGCAGTTATAAACCAATTTTAACTCAATTGAGTTTATATAGTATAAGTTGGCTGAACGTTATAAATGTTGTTGTTTTATTGTTTAAACAGCTGCTATCATATGGCAGATGGTTGCAGGGGTGTTGCTAGGTGGTTGCTAGGGATTTTACTGGGTGTTCCTTGTTGGTTGCTGGGAATTCCTAAAATGTTGTTTCCTAAACTGTTGTTCCAGATAGTTGTTAGGCTGCTGATGGGTGGCTGTTATGGTACCTTCAGCAGTTTCTAGTATGTTGCTGAGTTGTATTCTGTGTGGTCACAAGGATGTCACTGGGTATTTGCTGTCATATTCCTGGTAGTTGCGATAGTGTTGCTATGTGGTGTGGCTATATATTTTTCCAGGTAGTTGCTAGGACATCGATAGGCAGTTGTTTGCTGCTTAGTAAGTTGTTAGTAAGTAATCTCTTTATTAATACATTCACTTTCATTCAAGTGAATCACAACAGTAACAGTACTTTTATGTAACAGTAACAATATAACAATATTGCATGTACAGAAGTGATTGTATGCTCACCAGCCACTTTATTAGGTACACCTTGCTAGTAAAAGGTTGGACCCCCTTTTGCCTTCAGAACTGCTTTAATTCTTCGTGTCAGACTTTCAACAAGGTGTTGGAAACGTTCCTCAGAGGTTCTGGTTGGTTATTTGAGTTCCTGCTGTCTTTCTATCATCTGGAACCAGTCTGCCCATTCTCCTCTGACCTCTCACATCAACAAGGCATTTTCATCCACACAACTGACCGCTCACTGGAAATCTCCTCTTTTTCGGACCGTTCTCTGTAAACCCTAGAGATGGTTGAGCGTGAAAATCCCAGCAGATCAGCAGTTTCTGAAATACTCAGACCAGCCCGTCTGGCACCAACAACCACGCCACGTTCAAAGCCCCTTAAATCCCCTTTCTTCCCCGTTCTGATGCTCGGTCTGCACTTCAGCAAGTTGTCCTGACCACCTCTACAGGTCTAAATGTATTGAGTTGCGGCCGTGTGATTGGCTGATTAGCTATTAGTGTTAATAAGCAGCTGAACCTAATAAAGTGGCTGAGGAGTGTATATGTCCGTGTGCCCACCCTGCTATGGACTGGCGACCTGTCCAGGGAGTGTCCTGCCTTGCACCCAATGACCGCTATAAAGATTTCAAAACATGCCATTCACTTGCCACAGATGAAAACTAATCTAACCATTTTTAGAGTCAATGTTTTTGATATGTCACAAATTCCTTTAGACGTAACCACCTATTCATCTGACAGGGAAATCGCCTGTTCTCCTCGAATGGATAAAGCGAAATTATGTTTGCTTTTGGTACATAACATAAACAATACAAATATAATTCAAGGAAGGATTCATGAAAAAATGTAGCATTTTAAGCAGGAATATTCGGAGCTCTCGCAACCCCTGCATGCATGGTGACTAAATCCTTCATTATCTACAGACTGTAGTCTTTGTTCTATGCATCATAACATTCAATTAGCAATCCGTGTTCAATAGCATGCCCATTCTTTATCTGTAATCACACAGAGCTTTTCCATTATCCAGAAACCGCAATGAATCGTGACTTGTTAACAGGCTTGGCGCTCCGCATTCTTGGGAAGGCTGAGGAACATCTGAGGCATTGTTGAAGCTTTCTGTTCCAGAGCACAGCCTTGTCCCGGAGTAATTATGGAGGAGGACTGAGGCAGATGCACTGGGGCTTTGCATGGTAGAAACCAGCAAGTACACAGAGAAAGCTGATGCTTCCTTATGAAATGTGGAGGAAAAAAGGCAGCAGAGTCAGAAAGAAAAGGGCTCTACTGGGAGGACGGTATATAGAGCTCTGTTAAAGGTGCGACATTAAATATAAGCAGCTTTCAGGAGATATTGCTGAGGAGATTACATGTAAGTCAATCCAGGTGCATAAAGAAAGTCAGTGGAGTTTCCAAAACTGGAGTTCAAAAGCAGATTAGAAGCTCCAGAGAAAATGGAACTCCTAGCAACCACCTGGGAGACCTGGTAGACCACGAAGAGGTCTATTTTATACTGTCTCTCAAAGATGAAAGCTTTAAGCGCTGTTTATTTGATGGAGGCAGTGTTCTTCCAAGTTTTCCAGGTGGTTTTTAGGAGTCACATTTTCTCTGTAGCTTCTAATAATTTTACCAGTAATAATAATGATTGAACTCTGGGTTTGGAAACTCCTGTTTTCCATATAGTTTCCTTTGTCTTTCTACTTCCTAATACAAGTATGATATCTCTAATCTCCTCAGACGTATCTCCTGAAACATGAATAATTTGCACTTAATATCCATATTGACTGGAAATGAGATAAAAGAGGGTCTGATTTTTTACAGTATGGTAAGTTAATACTAGCCTGTTTCACAAAACGCTGCACTACAGTTCCCAGCATGCACTGCCACGTAATGTCCACTCTGGCTCTACTACTCTAAAAGCAGTCCATGTGGACCTCAGTTCACAATTCCACACACAATTCTACACAATTCCACACCAGTCATATCACCAAACATACGAGCTGTGTTAACACCTAATTTCAGCTCAGCAGCTCCGAAATTGAGCTCTTAATGAATTTGCAACAAAGGACGCCAGGTGTCCAGTTCAAGCAAAAAATTAAATGACCAAACTCCTGGGGACATTTCACATTTGAATGTTGCAGGTATTCATGTAAAATTGCAAGGTCTATTATAAGCGCCTACATTTTACTGTGGTGTATTGTGATTAAACCCCATAGCTCAGGTTTCCCTTCATTCAGGCACTAATGTTTCACCTTTTACTGAAGATTTCCAGGAAGGGGAACATTGACGAGGTCTTATTTTTGAAGGCTCTGCTTTGGCAGAGCTAAATCTCTTGGGGGCGGTGGTGAGCAGGAGGTTAGGGAACCAGCCTCGTGACCGGAAGGTCGCTGGTTCGATCCCCAGAGCTGATAGTACCTGACTGAGGTGCCCTTGAGCAAGACACCTAACCCCCAACTGCTCCCCAACTGTGGATAGGGCTGCCCACCGCTCCAGGCAAGTGTGCTCACTGCCCCCTAGTGTGCATGTGGTGTTTCACTGCATGGATGGGTGAAATGTGGAGGTGAAATTTCCCCGTTGTGATTATTAGTGTTCATTGTTCTTTTAGTGCCTATTTAAATTCACACTTTTCCTGTTTACAGTCTGTTTACTGTCACCGTAATTTCAGTACTCTGTATGTAGTATTGACACTAAAAGCTGACTTGACTTGACTAATAAGGGTCACTTAATCAGTGTCCAGTTTGGGTCACAGCACTACAGCATTAATTAGAAATGAAACGAACTGGCCCACAGGTTTGTTGAGACTTTTGAATACGGCCCTTTTATTGCTCGAGTTTGACGCCCCTGTTCTAACATGCACAGTGTTATAGAGATATTATATATTCACACTTGAGGCTTGACGCCGTCACATGTACGCAGGGGTCCTGCTTTAGGTGTGGTTGCTTTATCTACTCTTCAGAAAGTTGTCAGATGAGGCAACTTCTGTAATATATGCAATCAAATCTCGAATGATCTCTGAATCTGCTCAAAATGTCTGAACTACTTTCAGCATTTTCTATCAGAAAGGCTTCAACATCTCTGGAAGTGCAAAGGAGGCAATACGCTCAAAAGTATGTTCGAGGGCATCAAACAACAGCCATATCAAGAAAAAAGCAGTGAGCGAGTGGGTGGAGGAACACATGCGAGCTGCATCAGAAGCCTAATATTTGAAAGAATAATGTCAGCAGGAGCACGCCGAAAATCAACACCGACAAATCCCCTCAACAATCGAATCAGCGGTGGTCCGATCTGACGGCATACGGAACAGAAGTGAACTGTAACAGC
The DNA here is from genome assembly GCF_015220715.1 of Pygocentrus nattereri. Lineage (NCBI taxonomy): Eukaryota > Metazoa > Chordata > Actinopteri > Characiformes > Serrasalmidae > Pygocentrus > Pygocentrus nattereri. The sequence goes on along the minus strand of NC_051222.1, from coordinate 2,516,019 downwards.
GTAGGACATGGAGGCGGTTTGTGGATGCTGGTGCGAGCTAGAAGCAGAATGCAAAGTCGTAGCACTCAAAGGAAACCAGGAGAAACAAAGGATGCGAGGTTTAGCAAGCGGCTGATGGATGGATTATGGTACTTATAGTGGTTCATGATTGTGCTAATTTGAAATATGCTAATCGGGGTAAGGCATCTGTAGCAGTTGTTGCCAAGACCAGAATTCAAAGCTTTCAGCTCTTGAAATATCCTGGTAGTTTAAATGCAGGGAATGCACTAGATGGGTTGTGAATGGAGTTTGTTTTTAAGGATATTTCCATGTGAAGATGTGCCAGGCATCGCTAATAACACATTAGATGTTTACTTAGATATAGGTTTTGTGGCCAAAGGTATGTGGACACCCATTCTGATTATTCAGCTCACTGTGGAGTTTCAAAGTTCCACATGAACTCTGTTGTGGGAGCTTCATTTAATGGGTTTCCATGACCAAGCAGTAGCAGACAAGCCTAAGATCACTATGCGCAATGCCAAGTGTCGGCTGGAGGGGTGTAAACACGTTCTCTGGAGTTCTCTTTCTGACAGTCTGATGATGAGTCTGGGTTTGGAGGACTATTCAGGAGAACGTTACCTACCATACCTACAAATGCACAATGCCAACAGTAAAGTTTGGTGGAGGAGGGATAATGAGCTGGGCTGTTCTTCAGAGTTTGGGCTCTCAGTTCCAGTGAAGGGTGAAGAGCCTTTCCTGTTCCAGCAGGACTGAGCCCCTGTGCATAAATCAGCTCCATAAAGACATGGTCTGAGGAGTTTGGTGTGGAGGAACTCCAGTGGCCTGCACACATACCCACAGAGGAAAGCTTCCCAGAATAGTGGAGGCTGTTACAGCAACTCCATATTAATACCAATGGTTTTGGAATGAGCTCATATAGGTGTGACTGTCGAGTGTCCACATTGTTTTGTGCCTGTTATGTATCTACGGTTTGTTGCTCCAAGTCGCTCTTTTAAGCGATGAACAAGTGCATTTCCAGTAAATTAATCTATAGGATAATGCCAGAGGAATGTGTTCACATCCATGGCCTTCTTATCTAGGGAATGCTTGGAGGCTAATCAGCAGCATGTGGGGGTGTGTGCATCTCTGTGACAGCAATCATTTGCTACAAAACTTGAACTCCTTCAGAAAACTGAGGCAGCGCCAAGCCTCTCCTCAGCGCTGAAAGTTGCCTGCTGCAGAGATAAGAGGGCCAATTTAGTGTCTATCCTACTAAGCAGAAACGCGAACCGGGTACTTCATTAGCCAGACAGAAACTGATTATGCACACTTCCAATTCATTAGATCCCACTCAGACCTCCTCGGGCTGCTCGGTGGGGGCACGCCGGAGTGAACTTTGCAGGAGGAACCTGACACCGGAGGGAGTTGGCGGTGGCAGTGCTCCAGTGCTAGATCCTTTGGCAGGGCCTAGCCGATGGAGCTTGCCAGGGGCCCAGGGCAAAAGAGGGGAAACCCCGAGAGCCTCAGGCCATCCCGGTAAAGAACTTCACCCTTCAGAGACTCCAAAGAGCAGCACTCTGGGCTCCAGGTTAATGTTCCTAGGAGGGATTATCCTGACGTGTTCAGAGGCCAAATGCAGGCCCATCACGCAAGTCCATCACACCCAGCATGTCCTTTGATTTGGTTTGGTTTATGACTATCACATTACACCAGATGTATTCCACCAGCCAAACGCATATCTGCTGTCGGCCGCAGCGAAGAGGCCAGTTTAGCCAGCAAGTCAGGAAACTTGTGGCCACAGGTAGCCCAGCTCTAAAGAGCAAGATGACCAGCAGTGCTGCTTTTAGCTGCACTGAGTCTCTACATCCTTCAGATTTGCACTTAAGTGGGCCTCTTTTCTCGCAAGGGTATCAGAGACTACCTCATAGCTCGATATGGAGGCCTTGCTAATTGGTGCGGTTCAAATCATTAGCTACATTAGTCTCACAGCTCCAGTGCGAAAGCGAAGACCCCAAGCATGTCTCAGCTGACTGAACGCATCGCCGTTCACCTTTAACTCCCTGTTTGCGGCAGCGAGGCAGGCAGATTTGCTCCTCGACTCCTGCTGACTGAGGCATGAAATGAACGGAGGACGGCGAAATGGCGAAGAAACGGCGGCTAACTGTTCGGCGCTGCCCCGTTAGCCTCCAAAACGTTAGCATCTATCACGGCAGTCCCGTCCTTTCGACTGCGCCAAGCGTTCAGCAGGCCCTCGTTAAGCCGAGGAGGGGCTCGGCCGGGACGGGAGGAATTCATCTTGCTTAATTGCAGAGAGGGATGCGTTTTGAATGGGCTGAGGTGGGGTGGGAGGGTGGGGGGCTGGGGGGCTCGGTGGGTTTGCATGAGGAGCAAGCGCCAAGCGGGCTGCCAGGAAAGCAAATGGAGGCGGGTGAGTGGCAGACATGGGGAGGCCTAATTTGGCCGAGTCAGCAACGGGGCCTCGTTAATATGAGAAATTGCAACATCAATCGATTAGACCAGTCAGAGCGCGGACATAAAAAAACTCCTCCAAAGCGCCGCAGAACGGCGCCTCCATCCATCACTCAAGGTTAGAGGACGACAAGGAGACGGGAGCGAGAGCAGATTAGCAGCGGAGCTAAAGCGACTCGGGCTGTCAGGCGTCTGCAGCGCATTGCAGGGGCAGGAGGCGTTCAGTGGGGAGCGCAGAGGAACCGCGGGATCCGTCGCTTACGGCCTCCGAGCGCGATTCGAGGGCGACCGCAGAGCCGGCGGGGCCGACTGAGCCCACTGCTCCTCCTCTGCTCCCCACAGTTTCATCACTCGCTCTGCATTCCTTCTTTATCCCCCCCTTTCTTTCCCTTCGTTCCTTCATGTGTCCAGGTTCCTTACCTTCTTTCTCTTCTTCTGCCTTTTTTCCTCTGCTTTGTCCTTTGATCCTGTTTTGTCTGTTCTTCTCGTTCTTCTTCTTCTCATTTCCTTCTTTCTGATTTGTCTCATTTCCTTCACTTCTTATTATTTTTCTTTCTTTTGTTTCCATCCTTTGATATTTTTCGGTCTTTGATATTTTTTTTGCTTGTTCTCTCTTTTTCTTATTTTTACCATTTTTCTTGTTTCCTCCCCTCCTTCCTTTCTTCTTTCTTCCTTAATTCCCTTTTTCATCTTTCTTTCCTTCCATCTATTCCCTTTCTTAACTTTCTTCTTACCATTTTCCTTCCTTTCTTACCCACTTCTTTCTGTCTTTCTCTCTGTCTTGCATTCTGTCTTTCATTCTGTCTTTCTTTCTGTCTTTCTTTCTGTCTCTTTCTTACTGTCTGTCTTTCTTTGTCTTTCTTTCTGTCTTGCATTCTGTCTTTCATTCTGTCTTTCATTCTTGTTTTCCTTTACTTCACCTTTTCTTACTTTTCTTTTTCTTTATGCATTTATATCTACTTCTTTCTTACTTGAATTTCCCTTCATTTCTGTCCTTTTTCTTGCATTCCTCCTTTATTTTTCTTTCTTACATTCTTTTGCTTCTGCTTTCTTCTGTTCTTCTTTCCTTTCTTCTTTTTCTTGCATCCTTCCTGTCTTCTGTCCTGTTTTCCTTCTTTTTTTCTGTCCATTGTTTTATTAATTCCTTCGTCTCAGTGTCTTCATTTTCTTTTTCTTTTCCTTTTTGTTCTCTTCCTTCTTTTCTCTCTTTTTCTTTCTTTCTTTATTCCTGCCTATTCCTTAGTTACTTCCTTTGTTTTACTTCATATTTATTTTCTTTTTTCATCCTTCCTTCCTTTCTATTTTTTTGTTTTTTTCTCTGTTTTCTTTTTTTCTCTTTTCCTTCCAAAAACATCTTCAGATAAACAGCACTGAATGCTTTGATCTCTGAGAGAGAGGAGAAGATCAAGCTGCTTCAGATCTGAAAACATCCACAGGTGTTTGTCATCCTTCCACTGTGAGAAGACCACTCAGCGCTGTGGGTCTGAAAGGACGTGTAGCTGATCCAGAAGAACCTCACTGAGAAAAGGAGACGGACACACCAAACAAAGAAGCTGGACGATGGACTGACCGCCCCAGAGTCCAGACATTGTACACAGTTATCTGCTTCCAGCTTTGTGTCAGCAGTTTGGGGAAGAGCCTTTCCTGTTCCAGCAGGACTGAAGACATGGTTTGATGAGTTTGGTGTGGAGGAACTGAGCCCTGACTTCAACCCCACTGAACACCTTTGGGATAAAATGCAAGTCAGGCCCTCTCATCCAACATCGGTGACTGACCTCTCGAATGCTTTTCTGACTGAATGGGTACAAATTCCCACAGACACTCTCCAAAATCCTGTTCACAAAGCATTCCCAGAAGACTGGAGTCGGTTCTAGCTGCAACAGGGAGGCAATGGAGTGTCCATTGAGCTCAATTTTGTGTGATGGTCAGGTGTAAACATACACTCACTGGCCACTTTATTAGGTACCCCTTGCTAGTAAAAGGCTGGACCCCCTTTTTCCTTCAGAACTGTCTTAATTCTTCGTGGCAGACTTTCAACAAGGTGTTGGAAACGTTCCTCAGAGATTCTGGTTGGTTATTTGAGTTCATGTTGTCTTTCTATCATCTGGAACCAGTCTGCCCATTCTCACCTGACCTCTCACATCAACAAGGCGTTTTCGTCCACACAACTGACCGCTCACTGGATATTTCCTCTTTTTCGACCGTTCTCTGTAAACCCTAGAGATGGTTGGGTGTGAAAATCCCAGCAGATCAGCAGTTTCTGAAATACTCAGACCAGCCCGTCTGGCACCAACAACCACGCCACGTTCAAAGTCCCTTAAATCCCCTTTCTTCCCCGTTCTGATGCTCGGTCTGCACTTCAGCAAGTCGTCTTGACCACCTCTACACGCCTAAATGCAGTGAGCTGTGGCCGTGTGATTGGCTGATTAGCTACTAGTGTTAATAAGCAAATGAACCTAATAAAGTGGCCACGCAGTGCATGAGACGTGGGACGGCTGCAGCCACCACTGCCACCCCTTCATCTCGCATCCATGGAGCTGAGAAACTGTTTAGGCACTCGGAAAATTACCGTGCAGATCCGCAGCGCACAGACTGGACGTTCCTCTCTTTCACATTGTAGTTCACACCGAATGAATTCCAGGCTGTCACCAAGAGCGGGAAGTAATCAGAGCTCCTCTCCGTGTCCTGCATAATTACAGCATGTGATAAATAGGACGGAATATCACCAGCGGAGCCAGCGGAGCCATGTAGCCTTGCATTCTTTAATTATTCACCATTTCTTATCAGTCAAATTACACTTTAAACCAGTTCACATTTCTCCGAGAGGAGAGGCCCGCAGCGCGAGCGCCGCAGATGAGTTTACGTTAAAAAGAAAATGTTAATGTGGCCAAACTTGGAACGGCTACTTGTTCTAAGATCTAAAAGCAGTTACTCTACCCCCATTTGGTAAATGGACAGCTGGAGGCAAGTAGTTAAAGCGCATTGCAGTGAACTATAGCGTTTCTGAGGGGCATAGCTCAGATGAAAGGGCACCATTACACGTATTGCGTAATTAAACCAATAATAAAAGAAATACAGAAAGTAATAAAGTCAAACTTTATAGATGACGGCGATTCGCTTGGACTCCCTGAGTTGAGACTTTGCAGAAGAAACGGTGAAAGGGGCTCTTGTGTTGTAAGGATTAGGACGGAGACACGGGGGGACCCCTTAACAAACCGCTCTCCAGATTGCCGCTAACAAGTACGGAGCCGAGTCGTTGGAGGAGCAGTCCAAATACCCAGAGCATCTGATTAACCTACAAAAAAAATAAAGTGGAGACTTTGAACTCGGAAAGCACACCCCAATTATCAATCGAGGTTCTGTTAGGTTTCATGGCTGGGAGATTCTCGCCTGAAGTTTTCGACCGTCTGACTAATTAACGTCAGCGAAATGAGCTCTGGCATATTTTTTGAAGGGTAATTATGGTGTTTTACGACCCACTGCCCGTATGTCACCACCGAGTATAAATTAGGCAGTGTCTCCTTAATTGTCTCTAAGAACAGTGGGCAGAGCGTTGCTGGAGTTTAAAAGAATAATTGCTCAAAAACTCCCACTGACTTTCTGCTGGAACTTACAGGAACGTAGACCTGAAGGGGCATCCCACCCAAAAACACAGTCTCGGGAGTTAGTGGGTTACCTGTCTGTTCACATTGCAGGGCGAACTTTGTTTCTTCTTGTAGATCATATCTGATTTCTATGATTGCACTGATTTGTGAAATGAAGGTTCTCTGCGGGTACGTTTTTCCTACATTGAGGTACAAACAGTGTAGATGTTCCCTCAGAGGTTCTACAGTGGTTCTAAGGTCTGATTGTGGAGCTTAAATCAGGTTCTCCAGGTGAAAAGTTGATATCGTTCTACGTTGTTTGAGCCCAGCAGCTGTCCATCACGTCGTGAGAAAATTTCATGACAAATGGACCAATAGAAATGCGCCAAAATTGCTCGGAATCAAATCTTTTCACATCAACGTACGGTAAATGTAAAGAACGTTTTTGTAGCCTTCTCCTGTAAAGTTGACATTTTGGAGATACTTATCGCTTCTGCCAGAAGAAAACCTCGTATCTCCAGAATGGTGACTTTACAGGAGAAGGAAAAAACCTACTTTACTTTTAATGTGAGTCAATGGAACCAGAATTTTTTCCAAGTACTTTTGGGTCGTTTGTTTTGGTCCATTCAACATGAAGTTTATACAGAATGTGAAGGCCAACAGACGTTTTCAAATTATGCCAAAAACTGAAAAATGCCTCGAGGAGCTTAGGGGGTGTGGCCATGCTGCCATCAAAATGAACATCATTTGCTTGTAGACGTAATATTTCCATATCTTTTCTTGTGCCCACACTATAATATTCACTTGCAGTCGAATGCAAACGTTTGAACACCACAGTCAAATAACATGTTTTGTTGATTTTCTACATGGAACCTTTATTACATTCCTTTACCTCCAAAGCTCAGTCTGAGAAGCTGGTTGATGATCAAACCCATTCAGTGGTGCTGAGGTCTGGACTCTGGGGCGGTCAGTCCATCGTCCAGCTTCTTTGTTTGATGTGTCCGTCTCCTTTTCTCAGTGAGGTTCTTCTTCATCAGCTACACGTCCTTTCAGACCCACAGCGCTGAGTGGTCTTCTCACAGTGGAAGGATGGACAGAAACACCTGTGGACGTTTTCAGATCTGAAGCAGCTCTCTCTCAAAGATCAAAGCTTTTTTGGTGTCCACCAGGTCTTCCAGGTGGTTGTTAGGAGTCCAGTTTTCGCCGAAATATATTATGAAACATGAATAACTTGCATTTAATGGACATTTTGTCTGGAGAGTAAAGGATTCTCTAAGATTTGTGTTGGGAAGTGTGGAAAGAGGGATGGCAAAGTTTTTTTTCTTAGCATATTGGGTCACACGCAGTTCTCAGGTAGGTCAGATCTGCAGTTTTGTGAGCAGTGTTTTGTTGTATTTGATTCCTTTTTTTATTCATGCTCTGCTGAATGTTTAAAACAGCACCCCGTATGAATAGCATATGAACATTTTGGAATATGTCTCATACCTTATGTTCTCCGAGTCCTGATTTTGGAGATGGGACTTCACAATAACAATATTAATAATGCACATTTTAAGTGAAAGCCTAATTCTTGAGATTTATATATGATGGATACATAAAGACAAGTAAGGGTACATAAAGAGATGCTAATGCTGTGCCAGAAAACAGATTTTCCATCGCTGTCTCCTGTACACCTATCCTGAAGTTCTGTGACTGTGATTTCCCCTTGGGTTCCCACAGTAAAGTTCAGACCGCACTCATTACAGTGTTCAAGTTAGAGTTCAACTAGAACCCACGTGACGGTGAGGAGCTAATCTCTCCCCAGAACTCCCCCCCACGTGAACTTTAATTAAAGCGATTCCCAGGTCTGCGCCCATCCACCGGTCTATCTCAGCCTTTCATCGTTCTCATTAGAAGAACAGCAGTCCCTGAGCTCTCGCTTCCAGGACCTCTTAAATGAGTGTGTGTCATTGGCTTCGGGTTTATGACGGTTTGATCAGGCCTCCCGTTGCTTAAAGTTAACCCCTACTGCTCTTGCTCTGTACTTACTTTGAGACGTTGCCTTCTACATCTGACTTGACAGGTGTGGGTTTTTGGATCGACATTTAAAGAAACAACATTTAAGATGACACATCCTTTACTGCTTTCGGGGGCGTTGCTGCTTTGTTTATTGTTTTGTTAAGTTTTTGCATTTTTAAGTTTTTGTTTGGAGGGGTGTTGGGCGGTTGTGGTGCCACATCACCTTATATCTGTACGATCGTTAATAAATGATGAGCTGTGACTTTAATAACAAAGTGAAAAAGAAATAATAATATGTCCCCTGGAAAAGTGGTGTGGCCAAGGAATGTTGGCCCAGGAATTAAAATAAATAAATAAATAAATAATAATAATGAGATGACACATCCTGTCAAATTCATACTTCACACTCCAAACAATTAAGGGGCAGCATATCACCAGGACGTTGAAAAGTCCATCTCTATTGAAAGAAAATGCACAGTCCCTCCTCCTCCCTCTTCAATGCCTCCATCCTTACTAGTCTAGAAGAAAAGTTACAAGTTCAGTGTCAAACGTCATCCCTTTACTCACCAAGAGCTCCAGTCTCCAGTGGTGCAAAGCAGCACTAATGCAAACCTGTGGCTCTGCTTCTATTTATATCACTTTTCTTTGCTGCCAAACATGGTTTCTTGCCAATGGTGATGAAAATGGTTGCTTGCCAAGAGCTCCAGCCATCGTTACATTTACTGTTCCTTTTACTGGATGCCGTTCCTTAAATGGTTTAACTGGGGGTGGTACCTCCAACACGATTGACAAGAGAGTAGAATATACCCTCAGGGTACGGATTGATAGAAGACTCGACACTGCAGTGACTCACTATCGCCTCTTCAGGTACAAAGTGGTATTACGAGACAGGACAGGCCAGGGCTAGCTGGTTAGCATGCTAGCTTCAGTAACTATACATGGATGTCTTTGACATGTTATTTCTTCACATTTTGTTGCCAAATTTCGTTAATTTTGGAAAGTCTTAAACTAAAAATCTAAGTAATTTAGACATGAGTACTAAAACAACTGACAGCAAACGATAGCAGAACATAAAAGCCACCGTTTAGCATAACTATAGGACAAAGCAACATGGAAGGCGGCACTTCATTGATACAACAGTACTACGTCTGAGAGTTATTTAACCAAGATCTCTGAAAAATAGAAATCTGGTTCATCCTGGTCAATAACTTCACTTGGCATAGTTTTGACATATAATCCTGAACACAAACCAGCCTTAAGCTTTATTGCAGGGCTTAATGGAGAATCACTCACTTCCAAAGGACATTGTCCCACTGCACGTTCAAAAAGAAGAACTAATCCAAACACAAAACAACTGAACATTACAGTTCTAGTTCATTTTCCAACTGCTGGACAGCTGAAATTATTATAATAAAGTTTATCGGTGATTTTATGGCCTTTTTGGTCATTTTCAGTCACTCCAAATTGTCTAATTTAACTGCTTTGTTAGCTTAACTACAGCACTGTGTGAAGGTTTTAGGCATCTAAGCAAATTTTAACCAGCTTCCCTCGTCAGTGAGTTTATCACAATATCCATTAGAATAAAGTCACATTCATAATTCAGATAAACAGAAAAACAATAAACAGTAACAAGAATTTCTCGGGTCTGTATTTTTCCTGGACACCTTCACAGCCGCCACAGAGACTCGTTAATATCATCAAATACATCATGAGCTCAATTTACTGAGCACTGATTGGTCAAACCAGGAGCTGCTTTATAACTACATATAATACTGGACTTCCTCGAGGAGGAGAGGCTTGGAGATGGGTAAACACAAACACCAACATCCAGAACATCACTGTTTATTGTATATGTATTATTAATTAATATTGTATACGTTTTGTTTATTCGAGAACAAATTTCTCAGCAAATAAACACAAACTACACAAATAAATAGATTTTGAAAACGTGTCTTGGGGGCCTCAGACTTTCACACAGTTATGTACAAGCTCGTCCAAATGTTTACATTTATACACCGTCATCTATAGAACCCAACAAAGCAAAGCACTCTCACTGGTGATGTAGGTAGCACTTGAAAATTTCATATTTATCATGCTGCCCTACAAAACTATATACCAGTGGCTCTCAAATGCATAAATACATAAATGCAATACAAAAAGGCAGAGCAAAAATTTGGACCAGCTGGCGTCTCTGAGGACTGTTCGAGATCTGCTGTCCTAGACCAAAAATAGGGTTGTAGTATTTGGGGGCTCGTCCTGGACAGTTGATAAATATGGCTTTGTTTCACTTGCAAATCTTTTTTAGTGTTTGGAGCTATTTGAGGTATCTTTGCCTCAGTTGATCTCTCCTCAGTGTCTGTAGGGTCCAACGGTGCGACCTGCAGAGTTTGAGCCAAAAGATGAAGAGACCAAGAGTGAGACTCAACCTTGCGGACTAGAGTTAAGGAAGAGCGGTTAATGAAGCTCCGTAGAGAAGTAAGTGATTAAAATAACTGAGGACGATGACATAAAATGCAAATAGGCTTCCTTAGAACGTTCTCGGCATTGGTAAAGAACAAAACGGCTGACGTATCCCTCAAATCTAATGGTTCCTCCAATAGAAATGCACCTAAACGTTCTAGGTTCCTGAAATGGATTCACAAAGAAACCCACCTAGTCCTAAATTATATAAGCAAGCTTGCTTAGTTTCAATTTGAGGGTAATTTAATCCAAATCATGTCAGCACCCAAATCGGAATTACCACCATATTCATACATACACCCACTATTTTTAGGGGCTCGAAAGGAACTGGCCAATGTTTTGCTCAGCTGTTCCATGGCCAGATGTTTGTTATTCCATCATTATTATACCTGCAAGTAAGCAGATCAAAGGTCTAGAGCTGATTCGACTGGGCATTTGCTGTTACCTCCCAATATGAACTACAAAGAGCTTCACTGCCATGGAAGCAATCCATCATTTGATAGAAAGAAGCAAATAGACCCATCCTAGAGACAGCAAAGGCAATGAGTGTGGTTAATAATCAACTATTCGTTACATTCTTCTAAAGAGAGAATGCACTGGTGAGCTCGGACACACCAAAAGGCCTGGAAGGCCATGGAAAACAACTGTGGTGGATGGCAGAAGACTTCTTTCTCTGGTGAAGAAAACACTCACAACAACTGGCTGGATCAGGAACATCCTCCAGGAGGCCGACATATCTGTCTCAAAAACAACCAAGAGAAGACTTCACCAGGATGAATACAGAGATGCAAGAACCATCAAAAGTAAGGAGACCAGATGAGAGTTCACCAAAAAACATCTGGAAAAGCCTGGAAATGTTTTTAAACATCATCTTATGGAAGTGCATCTGCTCAGTATCTGATTCAGCCAAATGATGGATGGAGATTCAGAGTGCAGATGGACAACGAATGGAATCATATTTTGAAAGCAGCCCAAGACTTTTGAAGGCAATGTGGAACGTGGAACGTTCTGCAATAGTCAAGATTTCAATCCATTCAAGCAAGCATCTCGCTTGAACCTGAGGGTGAAGCACCCCAAACACAAACAGGAACTGAAGACAGCTGCAGTAAAGGCCTGATATCAACAGGGAAGGAAACCCCTTCACTAACATCACATTATAGCATCCACTTCTGCTTAACTCTGGTCCATTTTGACTGATAGTTAAGAGAAAGCCATCTGAGAAAGATCCATTTTCCTCCTAAAAGCCATTTGATGGATGTAATTCCCCTCGACTGGGAATCCCACCCTCAATGTGATTTCAAAGAAGGAAGACAAGGATTTGTCTCCGCAGGAGTCATTCCAGAAGATGACGATGTCAGGAGAACAGGGAAAGATTGTTGTGTGCTTTGCGCTGCAGCTGTCATCAAGGTTTCAGGAGGATCCCAGTGTGCCCTCCCTCAAAAACTCTTTACCACGGATCTCTTTCCTCTCTGTTCACTGGCTTCTCTCAGCAGGCGCTGATACAGTGGAAGATTGAAGCACTTTGTAGGCCTGAGACAGGCAGGCCGATAGCACTGGCTCTCTCTGCCATCTCTGCAGTATCAGAGTAATAGCTTTTAAAAGATACTAGTGAGAGGGACAAAGCTAATGTTACAGCTGGGTGAGATTTCCACAAAGTAAAACGGCAGCGCTCTGCTGCTGCTGCCCACGACAGACACTTGAAGCCTCCAGACAAGGCAGCAGTCCTCACACTGCATTTGTTACCACTAAGCTTTAACTGGAAGCAAAGGAAAGACTTACAGGTTAGAAGTTCCTTCCAGGAACAATATGTAGAGTTCCTCCAAAAGCAGTTTTTATGTTCAGGTGTTTCAGCCACACCCATTAAGTTAAGTGATCTTCATTAGTCCCGCAATGGGGAAATTTCACCTCCGCATTTAACCCATCCGTGAAGTGAAACACCACATACACACCAGTGAGCACACACACACACACACACACACACACACACACACACACACACACACACTAGGGGGCAGTGAGCACACTTGCCCGGAGTTGTGGGCAGCCCTATGCACGGCGCCCGGGGAGCAGTTGGGGGTGAGGTGTCTTGCTCAAGGACACTTCAGTCACGGACTGTCAGTGCTGGAGATCGACCCGACGACCTTCCGGTTACAGGGCCGGTTCCTTAACCTCCAGCCCAAGACTGCCCCCATTGCTAATAGGTGCATAAAATCAAGCACATAGCCCTGCAGTCTCCATAGCCAAGCACTGGCAGTAGAATGGGTTGTACTAAAGAGCTCAGTCACTTTAAATGCAGCTCTGCTGTGACATTTCTGGCCTACATCGTCACACTGTAAGGGCTTCCTTTGTGACTTGGTGTCTAAGTGGAACAACAGCTCAGCCATGAAGCTGTGGACCACATAGTGGGGGGAGTGCTCAAGTGTGTACTAGGCAAAAATCACTTATCCTCCATTGTAAACTCTATATCAATGGCCAAGGTTTTCGAATGGCCATGGAAGACAACTGTGGTGGATGACAGAAGACTTCATTCTCTGGCGAAGAAAACATTCACAACAACTGGCCGGGTCAGGAACATCCTCCAGGAGGCTGGCATATCTGTCGCAAAGCCAACAACCAAGAGAAGACTTCACCAGGGTGAATACAGAGATACAAGAACCATCAAAAATAAAGAGACCAGATGAGAGTTCACAAAAAACATCTGGAAAAGCCTGGAAAAGTTTTTAAATGACATCTTATGGAAGTGCATCTGTTCAGTATCTGATTCAGCCAAATGATCCAAAATCCCTGCATGGAGTTTCAGAGTGCAGATGGACAACGAATGGAACCATATTGCGAAAGCAACCCAAGAGTTTCAAAGGCAAAGAGGTGGAACGTTCTGCAATAGTCAAGACTTCAATCCATTCAAGCAAGCATCTCGCTCGCTGAAGGCGAACCTGAGGGTGAAGCACCCCCAAACACAAACAGGAACTGAAGACAGCTGCAGTAAAGGCCTGATGTCAACAGGGAAGGAAACCCCTTCACTAACATCAAATTATAGCATCCACTTCTGCTTAACTCTGGTCCATTTTGACTGATAGTTGAGAGAAAGATCCATTTTCCTCCTAAAGGCCATTTGACGGATGTAATTCTCCTCGACTGGGAATCCCACCCTCAATGTGATTCCAAAGAAGGTAGACAAGGATTTGTCTCCGCAGGAGTCATTCCAGAAGATGGGATGTTCAACAACCTTGAATAGATGTACCAGTCAGTTGTCCACATACTTTTGGCCATATAGTGTACCCTGCACAAGTTCTGTGGTCAATGCCAATGAGATCCTAAAGTCTACAACCCCTGCAGCAGATTTTGACGTCATCACAGGTAAAAATTGGGGTTTATTTTTATTAATTTTATTTCTTTTTTTTCCACACACCGTGCACAGGGATGATCAGGAAAGGCTGAAATGTTTTCCTGATACTCCGCAGACACCTAACGGTTTTCAAACTACATCATTTAGCACTTCTGGCTCTGTGCTGGATGCTGTCAGTCAAGGAGCATGCAATAAAACTCAGTTTCATTTAAATTCATTCAAGACCAGCTGAAACCTACGTGGCGCAAATTGGACCCAGATGAACACCGTATGAGCTAATTCACCACTCGTAGCTGCGATGGACTGACATCTAATTCAATTGTTCAATTATGCTGCTCGCAGCTTCACCTCTGGAAATTCAAATATTCAGCCAGAACCTCCAAAACAAATCAATACACTCGCTTCAGCCCCTTCCGTTCCAGCTGGGCTCACTCCTCACTTCATGAGTTGTTTGTGTCAGCGTAGCACGTTGCATCATTCCAGATCATCATCTGTCATGCTTACCTCGTTTCTTCGGCCTCCCTAATGAACATCACTGGCTGCGTTTGAGCGAAGGAGACCCATCACCCCCAGCACTGCTTTAATGTATGAGCTGTGGACGTCTCCTGTGAGCCAGCCCAGCACAGGTGCCTCAATTCCACATACTAGCTCCACAGGAGGAGGATCGATGAGGTTGTAGCCGTGCCTGGAATGGCAACCACTTCATCCACCCAGTGAAGCAACCAGCAGATATGGGATAAGGAGTTAAGAGCGCATTGCGTTGAGCTAAACCTGATATTTTACTGGGACTGGCATGTTCACTTCATAAAAGCTGGGTAGCATCGCAAATTGGCTGGTTTCAGCTGAATGAACACACACTCCTCCGTTCATGTCCCCACAGACCACCGCACAATATTAGCTCTTCCCTTCTTTTAATGGACTTTGAAGAAAGGAAGGTGGCAAAACGGTTAGCTATTCTGAACTGTGCCTCTGTTTACTTAACAGCACGTAGGCCTTTCATTGCGATTGCTGGTAGGTTGATTCCTTTGGTCTGGTTGACAGTGACAAACGAGAAAGACTTCTACTCTCAAAGAACGACTGAAAAACAGGCTGTTTCCAGTCACGCATGTATAATTAATGCTATAACTAATGTTATATTCATGCTTTTTTTTTCTTGGCGTCTATCATTCTCTCAAAGCCCCAGGCTAGCGCTGTCAGTGTGTGAGAATCTAGGTCATTAATGGCTCACTTTTGATACGCTGTCTTATTCTTTACATGCGCATGAAGGGAATTAAAGGGCCCTTTTCATAGAACGCTGAATATTCCTCCCTCCATACCGCATATGGACACAAAAACAGGCAGAACATCACGACCACCTCCTTGTTTCTGCGCTCGTTGTCCGTTTTATCAGCTCCACTTACTGTATAGCTGCACTCTGTAGTTCTACAGTTACAGACTGTAGTCCATCTGTTTCTCTGATACTCTGTTACCCTGTTCTTCAGTGGTCAGGACCCCCATGGACCCTCACAGAGCAGGTACTGTTTGGACTCGGCCCTGCAGTAACACTGACGTGGTGGTGGTGGTGGTGCGAGTGGATCAGACACAGCAGTGCTGCTGGAGTGTTTAAACACTGTGTCCATTCACCGTCCACTCTACTAGACACTCCTACCTTGTCGGTATAAGTGGAGCTGATAAAGTGGACAATGAGCGTAGAAACAAGGAGGTGGTCATCATGTTCTATTGGGCCTACAGCAGTCTAGCACCGCCCATTCACACCGAAGCTATAACCGTTTTAAACGAGGAAATCAGAGGACAATCAGAGCAGAGCTCATTTACATACATCAAGCTTAAAGGGCCCATATCCTACACTTACTTGTGACATCTGTGTGGTTATGCCAGAAAACACAGTCACTATTCCTTTAAGACCGATATGCAAATGAGCTCTGTTCTGATTGGCTGCCCTGTACTGTGCCTCATACCAGGCTTAAACACTCATACCATCCATGCAATTGCTGCTGCATATGTGGAAATGTGTTATAACTGCATGTCTTTTATTTGGCTTTTAGTGTAATGGGCCCTTTAAAGGCACAGCCTGCAAATATTGATGGGTTTGGTCAGTTCGCCGGTACCTTGGCCTCGGATTCCCTCCCAAAAATGGAATAGAGCTACTTTTAGTTCAGTTCCCACCAGTCAGGGCTAAAACGAAGTTCAGGCCACAGTATAATGACAGCACCACTTTTAATGAGCATTCAGTCATAAAAAAAATAGAAAAGGTTTAATTACAAGACTTCAATTAGGTCGCTGGTAATTGCCAAGTCGAATATGCTAATAGATTCATGTTTAGCACCAAAGCCAGGGACACATGGAACAAACCGACTGGGACACTTTCGCTGGAAAATCACCGCCGTCTGTCTGATCCTCGTCCCCTCAAAGTCAAAGCTGTTTGTTACACGTCAAGGCCCAAATTAGAGGCTGCGAATGTTTACGAGGCGAGTCAGCGTAATGTGTTTGGGCTGAGGACGGCAGACAATGGTAACGAGGCAGGAGAAAGACATCCTGAGAAAGTGTCCCGAGAGGGACGCAGTGAACTCAGCCTGAAGAGCTACGTCATGGTTTCTCACCCAGAGACTCGGGTTACAGGTTCCATAAGGGACCTATGGCCCCACCCATTCAGTCTACAGCAGTTAAGCCCCACCCATTCAGTCTACAGCAGTTTAGCCCCACCCATTCAGTCTACAGCAGTTAAGCCCCACCCATTCAGTCTACAGCAGTTTAGCCCCACCCATTCAGTCTACAGCAGTTAAGCCCCACCCATTCAGCCTACAGCAGTTTAGCCCCACCCATTCAGCCTACAGCAGTTTAGCCCCACCCATTCAGCCTACAGCAGTTTAGCCCCACCCATTCAGCCTACAGCAGTTTAGCCCCACCCATTCAGCCTTCAGCAGTTTAGCCCCACCCATTCAGACTACAGCAGTTTAGCCCCACCCATTCGGCCTACAGCAGTTTAGCCCCACCCATTCGGCATACAGCAGTTTAGCCCCACCCATTCAGACTACAGCAGTTTAGCCCCACCCATTCGGCATACAGCAGTTTAGCCCCACCCATTCAGACTACAGCAGTTTAGCCCCACCCATTCGGCATACAGCAGTTTAGCCCCACCCATTCAGCTACAGCAGTTTAGCCCCACCCATTCAGCTACAGCAATTTAGCCCCACCCATTCAGCTACAGCAATTTAGCCCCACCCATTCAGCCTACAACAGTTTAGCCCCACCCATTCAGCCTACAGCAGTTTAGCCCCACCCATTCAGCCTACAGCAGTTTAGCCCCACCCATTCAGCCTTCAGCAGTTTAGCGCCACTCATTTAGATACAACAGTTTAGCCCCACCCATTCGGCCTACAGCAGTTTAGCCCCACCCATTCGGCATACAGCAGTTTAGCCCCACCCATTCAGACTACAGCAGTTTAGCCCCACCCATTCGGCATACAGCAGTTTAGCCCCACCCATTCAGACTACAGCAGTTTAGCCCCACCCATTCGGCATACAGCAGTTTAGCCCCACCCATTCAGATACAGCAGTTTAGCCCCACCCATTCAGCTACAGCAGTTTAGCTCCACCCATTCGGCCTACAACAGTTTAGCCCCACCCATTCAGATACAGCAGTTTAGCCCCACCCATTCAGCTACAGCAATTTAGCCCCACCCATTCAGCTACAGCAATTTAGCTCCACCCATTCAGCTACAGCAATTTAGCCCCACCCATTCAGCCTACAACAGTTTAGCCCCACCCATTCAGCCTACAGTAGTTTAGCCCCACCCATTCAGACTACAGCAGTTTAGCCCCACCCATTCAGCTACAGCAATTTAGCTCCACCCATTCAGCTACAGCAATTTAGCCCCACCCATTCAGCCTACAACAGTTTAGCCCCACCCATTCAGCCTACAGTAGTTTAGCCCCACCCATTCAGACTACAGCAGTTTAGCCCCACCCATTCGGCATACAGTAGTTTAGCTCCACCCATTCGGCCTACAACAGTTTAGCCCCACCCATTCAGTCTACAGCAGTTAAGCCCCACCCATTCAGTCTACAGCAGTTTAGCCCCACCCATTCAGTCTACAGCAGTTTAGCCCCACCCATTCAGTCTACAGCAGTTAAGCCCCACCCATTCAGCCTACAGCAGTTTAGCCCCACCCATTCAGCCTACAGCAGTTTAGCCCCACCCATTCAGCCTACAGCAGTTTAGCCCCACCCATTCAGCCTACAGCAGTTTAGCCCCACCCATTCAGCCTACAGCAGTTTAGCCCCACCCATTCAGCCTACAGCAGTTTAGCCCCACCCATTCAGCCTTCAGCAGTTTAGCGCCACTCATTTAGATACAACAGTTTAGCCCCACCCATTCGGCCTACAGCAGTTTAGCCCCACCCATTCGGCATACAGCAGTTTAGCCCCACCCATTCAGACTACAGCAGTTTAGCCCCACCCATTCGGCATACAGCAGTTTAGCCCCACCCATTCAGACTACAGCAGTTTAGCCCCACCCATTCGGCATACAGCAGTTTAGCCCCACCCATTCAGCTACAGCAGTTTAGCCCCACCCATTCAGCTACAGCAGTTTAGCCCCACCCATTCAGCTACAGCAGTTTAGCCCCACCCATTCAGCCTACAACAGTTTAGCCCCACCCATTCAGCCTACAACAGTTTAGCCCCACCCATTCAGCCTACAGTAGTTTAGCCCCACCCATTCAGACTACAGCAGTTTAGCTCCACCCATTCGGCCTACAACAGTTTAGCCCCACCCATTCAGATACCGCAGTTTAGCCCCACCCATTCAGCCTACCGCAGTTTAGCCCCACCCATTCAGCCTACCGCAGTTTAGCCCCACCCATTCAGCCTACAGCAGTTTAGCCCCACCCATTCAGATACAGTAGTTTAGCCCCACCCATTCAGCTACAGCAGTTTAGCCCCACCCATTCAGCTACAGCAATTTAGCCCCACCCATTCAGCTACAGCAATTTAGCCCCACCCATTCAGCCTACAACAGTTTAGCCCCACCCATTCAGCCTACAGCAGTTTAGCCCCACCCATTCAGCCTACAGCAGTTTAGCCCCACCCATTCAGCCTTCAGCAGTTTAGCGCCACTCATTTAGATACAACAGTTTAGCCCCACCCATTCGGCCTACAGCAGTTTAGCCCCACCCATTCGGCATACAGCAGTTTAGCCCCACCCATTCAGACTACAGCAGTTTAGCCCCACCCATTCGGCATACAGCAGTTTAGCCCCACCCATTCAGACTACAGCAGTTTAGCCCCACCCATTCGGCATACAGCAGTTTAGCCCCACCCATTCAGATACAGCAGTTTAGCCCCACCCATTCAGCTACAGCAGTTTAGCTCCACCCATTCGGCCTACAACAGTTTAGCCCCACCCATTCAGATACAGCAGTTTAGCCCCACCCATTCAGCTACAGCAATTTAGCTCCACCCATTCAGCTACAGCAATTTAGCCCCACCCATTCAGCCTACAACAGTTTAGCCCCACCCATTCAGCCTACAGTAGTTTAGCCCCACCCATTCAGACTACAGCAGTTTAGCCCCACCCATTCGGCATACAGTAGTTTAGCTCCACCCATTCGGCCTACAACAGTTTAGCCCCACCCATTCAGATACCGCAGTTTAGCCCCACCCATTCAGCCTACCGCAGTTTAGCCCCACCCATTCAGCCTACAGCAGTTTAGCCCCACCCATTTGGCATACAGTAGTTTAGCTCCACCCATTCGGCCTACAACAGTTTAGCCCCACCCATTCAGATACAGCAGTTTAGCCCCACCCATTCAGATACAGCAGTTTAGCCCCACCCATTCAGCCTGCAGCAGTTTAGCTCCACCCATTCAGCCTGCAGCCGTTTAGCTCCTCCCATTCAAGTTGAAGTGATGTGGTGTGCTGTTCCTGGAGTGAAAGTTGTCCTATTCATGGCTGTAAGGAAGCCGGTAGATTAGATTAGTACAGCTTTCCAAAAGAAACTTCAGGAGCAGGACTTCAGTCCTAACTTCACGTCTTTTACTTCGCTTTTTAACAAGGCCCATTTCAGGACAGCCGGTCAGAAGTGATCGCAGACGCGTCCGAATACGGTCACGTTATCAACTTCTAGACGATGGTTTCACGCATTATAACGGTACCGTACGTACTCAGGTACTGTGGCAAGGGAGTTGCTATTTCCTCCTGTGACGTAGCAGAAAATAAAAACTTGATTCACTTCAATTCTGCGTGGGGTTCATTATGTGGCGCTTCGTAAATGTCGCACTGTTGTTGTCTCGCTCTGATGAGGCAGTAATCACATCCACTGTAACTTTTAAACACGGCAGTGTGGTAATGACTCGTCTTTTACAGCTTCCATCTGGCTCATAATCCTCCCATTAAAACTCTCGCTGACTCACACGTTGCATCGTCACGTCTTAACCCACATCCAAACCCTTGTTTGCCGTCACCGTGTCGGCATTTCCTCCAGCCTTCGCTTTAATATGGATCCGTGCATAAGTAAGTTGTGGCTGGAGCGGCGCTCCGTGTCCTGCGGCATTCTTAAAATGCAATTTTTCCATCTTTAGCTGGGCAGTCCCCAACTCCCCCCTCCAGATGCCGGTGTAATTTCCAGCACTCAGCTTTTTTCCTTCCACCTCTCTGGTGAATATAAATTCCCTCCGTGCGTTTGCCTCAAAATTGCGCTTCTAAATCATCGGCCTATTCCGTGATGAAATGTAAATGGGTTTTAAGGGGGGAATTTAATCAAGGCTTTTTTTCCCACTCTTGCCGACTTGTTTATAAGATCATAAGCAGTGGTGTGATTTTAAAAGCCCATTACGGTAAGTGAAAGGGTGACTCTGTCCACCGCGCCGGGATGCTTGATGGTAAAACTATTTTGACTTGGAGCACTTTCTGAAGAAAAATGGTCGAGAGATGCCATGGATCCATTGGAGAGAGAGTAATGGAGGCAAAATTGCCAAATGACTGAATCTGCCATTTAGGATGGAGTGCCGTTTCGGGCACCCGAATCAAAAGAAGAAGGCCACTCGGGGGCCACTGCTCTCTGCTTGCTCTAATCAGAAGAACGACGGCCAAACCTTTCAGAGCTACGATTGCATGCAAAAGTTTGGTAACCACCCCTCCCACCCCCCACCCATGACATACTTTGTTGATTTCTGCGGGGTGATATTGTGGCAATATCACCCAATGTCGGTACTTAGTAACACAGCTTTGGCAGATATCAGCCAGTTCTGCGATGCTCTTGTCTGGACACCACATTTAGGATCCAGCCTAGGTTTTCGGTGGCGTCAGGAGTCCGTGAGGGCCATTGCAAAACCTTCAGCTTGCATTCCTTGAAGTAGTTCATGGTGGATTTAGAGCTACATTGCGAAAAATGGTCTCTGGCCAAGCAGAATGCTCTTGAGTCTAGTCCATATCTGTCTAACATTTCCCGTTTTGAGAAGGTTGTGCATTTATTATACGATTGTTTATCTTAGTTTAGATCATTTTATCAAGTAAATGGATCAACTATAGTGGCAGATAATTTTTCTGGTTTCAAGCACTTTTTTTTTAAAGAACAAGCAAAATTATCTGCCAATATACTGAGAGTTTTACTCAATAAAATTACTTCAGGCAAGTGAAAATGTCCATATATATATGGAAAATAATCTTACAACATTAAACGTACAACAATCTCCACAGGAGACAGATTAGATTTATTCACTGTATTGAAGAATTTTACATTTTGGGCGTTTGGCAGACGTTCTTAACCAGAGCGACTTAAACAGGTAGACCAAGGCGGTGTTAGGAGTCTTGCCCAAGGACTCTTATTGATACAGTGTAGGGTGCTGACCTGGTGGGGGATTGAACCCCAGTCTACAGCGTAGAAGGCCGAGGTGTTACTCACTACACTAACCAACCACCAACCGTTTTCCTTGACCAGATGCAGTGCATGAATCATAGTCTTAATTCAGAAACCAGCTTTTGTCCAGCTACAGCTTTACAGTCACATTTGTTGATATTTAGTCAAATCTATACTGCAGCATTTCCTGCCACTGGCTGTCACATAACCCCACAGTGTAGCAGATCCACCCCAATGCTTTACAGCCTGCAAGGTGTTCCTTTCATCAAATGCTGTGCCTTTTTTTCTCCAAGTACATCTTTGGTGATTGTGACCAAGGACTTCTACATGTGCTTCATCAGTCCACAGCACCTGTTTCCAACATGCTTCTGGCTTATCTAGATGTTGTTGTACATACAATTAAGTTGATGACCCTTTCATGCAGATTATGTTAGTGCAAGCAACACTGCGCAGTAAAATGATGCCCCACCACTCCTGCAGGTCCTTTGGTGTCATGTGGGGGTTTTGCATGTTAACAGCATGTTATACAGTATCAGCAATCACATAAGCAAGTGTGATAGAGGTCACTTAACAACTCAACATGGTTTCAGGCCAGGATTTGCTAATTGGTACATACACTTTCAAAGTTGAAGCTTCAGACACTGCGACATGTCTTAGGTCATTGACCACAGCTGAAAAACTGAAGCGATTCTTGAAAGACCCGGTTCGGGTCAGCTTGGACCAGTTTTGGGCGTAAGGTTTCGCGCCCGGACGTGCGATACATTATGTATGCAAGGGAACGTCATTTATTTCCCCCCTTTTTATAGACAATGGCAGGTTACAGAGAGTGGGCCGTGCAGTGGTGATGGGAAAGATGAGGAGGTCATCTGTCAGAATGATAGTAATTATGGATGAGGACAAAGTCAAGAAGGATTTGAAAACAAGGGCTTGATTTCAGCCCCGATGGCTGTGATGAGCCACCACCGCCCAATAAAAGCTATATGGTGAGGACGGCGGTGCAAATGAAAAATGAAATGCGCTCAAGCAGCTCCTTGGCTGTATGTATGTGCGCTGTGTTTTTTAACCAGCTTCGCTTAGTTGGTTGGCCACTTTGACCTTAATATCCCTGATATCCTTCATATTGGAGCCCCCGAAATAGATTTCGCTCGTCGAATCTGTGTCGAAAGAGCATTTGCATAATTTCACGCTGCCATCACCTTGTTGTCAGAACACTTTAGCGGTAAAACCGGAACCATTCTCCACTTGCAAAACTTTCAGATTGCATGCCGTTCGCGTTCCCCTTACCGAACAATGGGACGCCAAATGGTAATTACAATAATGATGTGTAATTAAACGTTAATTGCAGCATTTTTATGTAATTATACTGTCAGATACAGTATTTGTCCATTAATCTGGATAAAGGTAATTTAATTGGAGGGTATTAGGGACTTTCACCACTTTGCTCGGAGAAACACCCACCAGATGTTTCATCTGGATTAAATCTCTGGCTCCGAATGGACTTGACCCGATAACCGATAAAAAGCCAATTACAAGGTGAGCAGATGTAATTGAATGCACTTAGCAGGTAATAAGGTCTAGCTGGAGGGGGAAACGTCTATATAATAGAAGTTGCCCTGAGTTTTACCAGCCTTGAAACTGTACATAGGAGCTGGAGTTTTAGCGCCTGTGTTCAAGGGGGATATGATGCGTTTAACGGTGCTGTCATTGGCCCATAGGGCTGCATTTGGGTGCCCTTACCTCTGGAAGAAAAGCTACTTTATTTTAACAAAAAACAAACCAATGAATATCAAACAGATTCCCTTCTTTCTTTCCTATAATATATTTGTTTATTTCATGATGTTTAATCTTGTTTTTCGGCTTTTTTGCGACTTCTACCTTCCGAGGTTGCAGACGTTTTTCATGCTTCTTGGGTTTGAAACTGTTGCTGTTTCCATCCACTGCGAATAATTAAAGCGTTCTGCAGTAAGACTGAAAGGCAAAGGGGGGAAAAAAACCCTCGCTAAAGGTCAAGCCCATCTGCCAGCCACCCTCCCTCCCCCATCCACGATTACATTATTGTTTGTCTTGCAATTTGGTCTCATCAGGCAATCATTTGATTATGCAAATGTGCAGCTGCACCGGGTACTTCGTTTATCACCGTAGTGATGCCGCTCTTCCTTTTTCCCCCGGTAACTGGGCTTATTCGAGCCCCATGTCTGAGATACATTATATATTGTACTGCCACTTAATGTCTTGTTCTGCATGTTTATTGTATTATTTATTGTATATTGTATGTAGGGGCAGTCGTGGGAACCAGCCCTGTGACCAGAAGGTCAGCGGTTCGATCCCCTCGGCTGATAGTCTATGACTGAAGTGCCCTTGATCAAGACTCCTGACCCCAAATTGCTCCCTGGGTGCCGTGGACAGGGCTGCCCACCACTCCAGTGATGTTTGTATTAGATTCATTAGTACAGACGGTGTGAATTGTACATTTAGTGTAACACTGTAGTTTCTCTACAGTATGAGACCAATTTGGTTGCATATCAATGTATAAAATGATTCAAACATCATGTTAATACCACAGCTTCACAGCTAAATAAAACCTGTGTCTAGAATGAGGGTAATCCTAAAAGCTAGAGAACATCAAATTTATATCTAGAATAATGTATTAATAAAACTAACATCCAGAATAAAGTGCTAATAAAATTAATGTTCACAATTAAGTTCGAAATGAAATAATTTCTAGAAATAACTTCTAATGAATTGTTAATAAGTTTATTACAAAATGAATTTATAATAAATCTAGTATCTAGAATAAATTTACAACAAAAGTAATATCCAGAATTCACTTATAATACACCTGATATCTAGACTTACGTTATAATAAAGAATAATAATATTCAGAGAGAATCTGAATGAAATTCATACCCAGAGTGAATTCATAATAAAATACATATCCAGAATGAATTTACAATAAATCAATCATTAATATTCAGAATTAAATTCTAATTAAAACAATATCCAAAATGAACTCCTAATGAAGTTAACACCCAAAATGAAGTTTTATCCAGTATTACTTTATAATTAATATCTATAATAAAGTTATATTTAAAAATAATGAATTTGAATGAAATTCATATTGAGAATGTGTTTGTAATAAAAACAAATCCAGAACAACTTTACAAAAAAAGTAATACCCAGAATAAATTTGTAATAAAATTAATATACAGAACAGATTTATAATAAAAGTAATATCCAGCATGAAGTTTGAATAAAATGAACCCCCAAAATGAAATGATAATAAAATCAACATCCACAAATAATTTAAAGTTGAATCAACATCCAGAAATGAATAAAATTAATAGCCAGTTTGAATTCACAATCAAACGAATAGCAGTCATAATGAAGTTCTAATAAAATAAAAATAAATCAAATTCTAGCAAAAATTTATGTCTAGAATGAAATTTAATAAAATTCGCTGTATTAATATAAGCTGCTCTCGTTTTTATTGTGGCCAAATTTCATGACAAGTGGACCAATAGAACTGGCCCAAATGAAATCCTTGTGATGGTCCGACGGAAAAGACACGTGGGTACGTTTCAGGTTGGGGTGCAAAAGTCGGTGTTTATTGAATCCCAGTGAAGAAAACAATGCAAAAAAATGCAAATTATCAAGTGCCAAAAAGACAATATTTACAAATATATCCAACTCAGAATGAATAGTCCATTATTCCATCACAATTTTAGAGGTTTTGGGGCTTCAACCACGTTTCATTACCTCCTCCACAGTCCAGTTTTATTCACATACATTGAGCATGAATAACATCCTTTTCCTGTAAAGTTACGTTTGGGAGATACGAGGTTTTGTTCCATCTGCCACACGATATTATTGGCCATAATATTTGTTTTGCCTGGTAAATAAATAAGAGAAGGGTGGCCTCTGACTTTGGCAGAGTACAGTACCTGTATCCCGATCACATCCGGCTGGTCTAGGTATCATAACTGAAGTCTGGGCAAATCGATGCTGAAGCTGCTGTGGGGTTTATTATTAGTCATTTATCTCTGCTTTAGAAAACTTGACTCTTACTCCACAGCGAGGCTCCTCTGACTCCCGACACGTTCCCTTGTCAGATCGAGTTAGCGGGACGGGGATGGAGGCTGTTTAGGAAAGCGGCTGATTATGGGCTAATCGCACCAATGAGGTCGTTAAAATGCATCATGTTAAACGCAATAACGGCGTGTTTACACTCGCGGCGGACGATCTGAGAAAAAGCCTGTAGTTGTCCTGCATCAATATTTCAATTAAATTCATGGAATGACTTGAAGAATTTATAGGAGCAGGACTCATGCTGGGGGGGAAGGAGCCCTTGTCAAGCCCAGTCAGGCTAACAGGTAGTGAACGATGCGAGCGCGAAGGCCGGAGCAGCCCAGGTCCCCACGCTGCCCGTTCCTGGTCATTAGAGGGAGAGGCTATGACCTGCCCGAGAGCTGTTTTACCAGACAGCTTAGAGTCCACCCGACACCAGCCGGGAAGACATATTCCATCAATATTTCTGTTGCTCCTCACCCCGTAAATAATTCGTACAGCCTCCACGCGTAAATAATGGAAACTCACAGAGTCCGTGGGATTACAAGCCAACAACAGCGAGAATTTTCTCTTTGCTTTTCTGCTCTTACTACAGTTTGGTGGTGTAGTCATCATGACTTCATCGTAATAAACAGTCAGGTTTGGTTCAGTCCTAAAGATCTGCAAATGCTTCAATCGCTAGCAAACTATATGGTGTTGCAGGCAGGATATACAGTCCCTGAGTCGGATGTTTACTCACAATAAGGACATACTGTACTGAGTTTTAAAATGCTGCAGTATATTTTACCTGACTGGACATTACCAGCAGTGCATTACAGTGATCAACGATATCCTATAAAGCCAACAGGTTAACAGGCTGCTCTAATAACACTCACCCTTTGTAAGCATTTACTGAAGCGTTCGCTGAAAAACTGCAATCGGCAAAGCAAAAAGGCGCTAAGTGTAGGTTTTACGGCCTCTACAGGTCAGTGTTTAAACTAGAACTGTGCATTAAACTCAGTGTGAGAAGGTGAACATACATCACCGTTAGCTCGGCACTAACGTAGCTCTGGGAATCCCATGGAGCATTATTGTAGAAATGTCTTCCAAAGAAAAACGACACTGTCAAAACTTCCACATGGAAGTCTAGTGAGCTGTTAGGTAGCTAGGAGGTCACTAGTTTAATGCTCGTTAACAGATGCAGCTCAGCCGCTCTTTACATATGTAGGAATTAGAAACACAGTTAAACTGCTTGGAAACTGCTTTATGATCAGCTGCTGCTTCAGAAAAGTGCTTTCATTAGCCAGAGTAATGTTACAGCAGCCATACACTGAGGTCATTTACTGTAAATGTTTTTGTTTTTCTGGCTTGAACACAGAACATTTTTCTAGAAGTTACAGATATAAGATGAATCAAAGTAGCTTGGATTCCTCTGTTTATCATAAAGACTGCAGACTGGCTGCTTAGTCAGTGTAAACTTAAGCCACATGTGATCTAATATGAATATTTATGGGGTTTACTGTAGTACAGTATAATAATACTGGCATTTTGCTGTCTAGCTAGGCTAGCAGTGTTTGCTGAAAGGCTACCTTCAGTGGAATATGCCAAAACTGAGATAAATATACCAACAAACACGTAAAATATGCCAAAACTGAGATAAATATACCATTAAATACGTAAAATATGCCAAAACTGAGATAAATATACCAACAAACACGTAAAATATGCCAAAACTGAGATAAATATACCAACAAACACGTAAAATATGCCAAAACTGAGATAAATATACCAATAAACACGTAAAATATGCCAAAACTGAGTGAAATATACCAACAAACACGTAAAATATGCCAAAACTGAGATAAATATACCAACAAACACGTAAAATATGCCAAAACTGAGTGAAATATGATATTAACCAAGTGAAATTTGTCAAAGTTGAGTAAAATTTACCAATAACTCAGTGGAATGTGTCAAAACTGAGTGAAATATATGAATAACTAAGTGAAATATGAAATTAACTGAATGAAATTTGCCAAAATTTAGTAAAATATACGAATAACTGAGTGGAATTTGGCAAAACTGAGTGAAATATACCATAAGACTGCAGACTGGGTGTTAACCTAAGCCACATGTGATCTAATATGAATATTTATGGGATTTACTGTAGTATAGTATTACTGGCATTTTGCTGTCTAGCTAGGCTAGCAGTGTTTGCTGAAAGGCTGCCTTCAGTGGAATATGCCAAAACTGAGATAAATATACCAATAAACACGTAAAATATGCCAAAACTGAGATAAATATACCAACAAACACGTAAAATATGCCAAAACTGAGATAAATATACCAACAAACACGTAAAATGTGCCAAAACTGAGATAAATATACCAATAAACACGTAAAATGTGCCAAAATTGAGTGAAATATACCATTAAATACGTAAAATATGCCAAAACTGAGTGAAATATACCAACAAACACGTAAAATATGCCAAACTTGAGATAAATATACCAATAAACACGTAAAATATGCCAAACTTGAGATAAATATACCAATAAACACGTAAAATATGCCAAAACTGAGTGAAATATACCAATAAACACGTAAAATATGCCAAAACTGAGTGAAATATACCAACAAACATGTAAAATATGCCAAAACTGAGTGAAATATACCAACAAACATGTAAAATATGCCAAAACTGAGATAAATATACCAACAAACACGTAAAATATGCCAAACTTGAGATAAATATACCAATAAACACGTAAAATATGCCAAAACTGAGTGAAATATACCAACAAACACGTAAAATATGCCAAAACTGAGTGAAATATACCAATAAACACGTAAAATATGCCAAAACTGAGTGAAATATACCAATAAACACGTAAAATATGCCAAAACTGAGTGAAATATACCAACAAACATGTAAAATATGCCAAAACTGAGTGAAATATACCAACAAACACGTAAAATATGCCAAAACTGAGTGAAATATACCAATAAACACGTACAATATGCCAAAACTGAGATAAATATACCAATAAACACGTAAAATATGCCAAAACTGAGATAAATATACCAACAAACACGTAAAATATGCCAAAACTGAGATAAATATACCAATAAACACGTAAAATGTGCCAAAACTGAGATAAATATATCAATAAACACGTAAAATGTGCCAAAACTGAGTGAAATATGATAATAACTGCGTGAAATAAGCCATAATGATAACCATTTGCAAACTGTGCTTGGGCTTCAATTCACCTGAAGTAGAGTGTGGTAGTTTATATGGATCTATAGTCAATCAGGCTGATTTTGATCATTACCTCTCTGGAGCTGAAGAAGATGAACTCACTTCTCATTTAAATCACGTTTTAAGCATGACAGGCCAAGAAACACCGTAAAGCCACCATCTCTTCATCTCCTCGCGCTGAGAGTGTTTGTAGCCTGTAAAGAAAGAATGAACCCTGTCAGTTTGGTGGAATGATCTCACAACGCCAGGCCTGACTACTAGACTGTCAAGCTTTCAGCAGGTTCTCTGCTGTTTTCTGATTCTGAGGGATTCGTCAAAGCGCCAGTAGATCTACATCCAGATACCCGAGTGTCCATGGAAGCGAAAGTTGGCACATTTTTGTAGCGCAGTGGCCTAAAGCCGTGTCTTCCACACGTCCAGTCTCACGTAGAGACCGGCTCTGACACTGTTCTGCCCCAGAGCCCCTCGATCCCCGCCCCTGACGTGCACTGACATAATGACTCTGTGCTGCCGTGTGACGGACTGACAGGATGACACCCTGCTTCTGCGACGCTGTCAGGCTGGGAGAGTGGGCTTTAGCCGGGGACGTGAGCCTAATGACTGTTCACGTCCGATTCCCTGGAGCACAGGCGCCAAGGTGCTCTCTCCGTCCCGGCGTCGTCGTCAGACATTTTTGCACTCCACAGTGACGGGAACAGATGTCAAGATCTCTCCGAGCTGTCCTGCTTCATAATCACCCCATTCAAGAGCCAGGATCAAAGGTGCGGTAGATGGCGCCGGCGAGGCGAGGCAGTGCATTTGGGCTGGTCTGAACAAGAGCGACGATTATTTCTACAATCAAATAGTAAATAATATAACTTTGATTCCTTCTCGTATGGAAACCATAGACGTAAGATCGCCCCCTACGGTTCCTGTAGTGCACTACAGCCTGTCTTTTTCCTTCGTTGATCAATTTTGCCAACTAATTGTTGTAAATTGTCCTGTTTTAAAAACGTTCCTATTTTCTTCAAAAACCTCTTTCTGAGGGTGTTTTCTAAACCAGTACTGGAAAGCTTGTCCTCAAAAACTCTCTGAACACAGGGCCTGTAAAACGGTACTTGGGCCCCACGATAAGCTAACGCCAGTTCTGCTCTTAATTCATGAGAAAAGACCATGTTTCAGTTGCTCTATATGAGCAGTTAATATCTCTAAAGTTAACTATAAAGTCATCGGGCAGCCCTGGAGATCTTCGACGGCGTCTCCTAGAAAGTGCTTGGAGCTTCAGTGTTTAATGAAGCAGTGCACCAAGCGAAAAGTCCCTGCTCAGAATCACGCATGAATCTTTTGTAACAGGAAAAAGATTAGAGCCAATTAGAGAGACGATTAGAATGACATTTAGATCAGGATCATTTAAATCACCAGCAGTTTGTTTCCACTCTTTCTGGGGCTTGTTACACTGAAGCCGAGTTCATAGATACTTAGGGGCACAAAGAGGGAAGGAAAAGAAGGAAATTGGCTCAACAGGAAGTAAAAACATAAAGTAGAAACTTTGCAGCAACACAGTTAAGGGGGCAGCAGTGAGTGACGTTTGTTTATTTGATGGATGTTAATGGCGCTTTAACCTTAAACCAGAAGGTGGAAATTTATGAGTGACTTCAAAGTGGCCTGAAAAAGTGAAATCCCAGGTGGTTGCTAAGATTTTGCTAAGTTACTTCAGATGGTTGCTGAAGTGTTTTGCCTGGCCTTTGCTATATTATCTTAGGTAGTGTCTAAGGTGTTGCTAGGTTGTTGCTATGGAATCCCATGTGGTTGCTAAGTTGTTAAAACCAGGGGGTTGTTATGGTGATGAAGGCCATTGTTCTGTTCCTCCAGGTTGTTGCTAAAGTGTTGCTAGGCCTTGGCTATAGAGTCCCAGGCAGTCACTAAGGTGTTGCTAGGCTGTTGCTATAGAATCCCAGGTAGTTGCTAAGGTTTAATTAAAATGCATATATCTCTTGTATGTTGCAACCAATGTAAACAGTACAAATGAATGCAAGCCAACTTAATTAACGGAAGGCTATTCACGTTTTAATAAACTTGCAGGGTTGAGACTCAAATGCACAGAAGATGAAATTGGAGATTTCAGTTGATGGTTTAGAACATCTGCATGCTCACCAATGATTACGTGATTATGGTCATTTCTTTGCCATGATATACAAAGTTACATTTTTCTCTTCTACACCGTCTGTATGTACAGATGCCAGCACACCTTCAACCTAAAGACAAAATCGTTTGCGTAATTACGTCAAAATAGAAACGGACAAACGACACGGCGAAGTGATGGTGTGATGAATGAATGATAATCCACGTGGGATAAAAGCAGCCGTCGTTTATGAGCATCAAAGAGCCACTAGGCAGAGCAAACTGTGTCTGACTGTTCAAACGAAATGTCCTGGCGCTTTACCTCCTTTCTTCTTAACCATGAAAAGAAATGCAGTTGTACGTCCTCTGGTTAGCATTTTATCGGGAACGAAAACCGAAAACGTGCCTTTAGAGGGATGTTCCAACACCCATGTGCTCTTAGGGAGAACATCTGAAGGCAGCATGCGTCCGAACATCCACAGCGCTGAGCTTCTGGAATTCCAGTCACAATGACAACTGGACACTTTATTAGAAACGCCTACCTTGAAGTTATGGCCACTTTAATGGAAACACTTACCTTGAACCTCCAAATGCTCTCCACTTTATTAGAAACACCTATCTTGCCCTTTTGCTCACTGGCCATTGTAATAGAAAGATCTACCTTGTAGTTCTAGTCACATTAATAGAAACACGCACTTTGTACCTCCACTCTGGCCACTTTATTAGAAACACCTATCGTGTATTTTTAGCCACTGTATTAGAAACAACAAACGTGCACTTCTGGCCACATTAATAGAAACACCTATCTTCTACCTCTAGCCACTTTGTCAGAAACACCTCCCCTTCAGGTCGAATAAACAGGTGTACAGTTACAGCCCACAGCCCCTCTGATGCTGCACAGTTAAGCAGACCCCCAGTTGCACTGGTGATGCACTAGAGGATGACCAATACAAAGCACCCATCAACAGATCAGCCACAGTCTCTAACTCTACACCACAGGGGTGGAGCTACAAGAGAGGTTTTTCCACTGAAGTGATCAGGAGACATAAAGTAGAAGTTTGTAATCCGGTGTCTTTGCATTTCTCCCCAATCGTCGCCGAGATTTCACTCCAAACTAATGCCAGTGACGGAACAACATTGCGTCAGAGCGAAATCAGCTTAGCGCGTCTAGACTCTGACGCATTTTCAGCCAGGATCATAACTGACGGCGTGGCTTTGCCTCTCCACTGCTTGCTCTTGTCTTTTTTTCCCCTATTCTTCACCAGCTTCATCAGTTTGAGGCTTCATTTACAGGCGGCGCACATAACGGGTCCCTCAACCCGCATAAAAATCTCTCGAAATGAAGTCTTCTTCCTTTCATACTCTGAGAGATAAGGGGATGTTTCAGACGGTGGGCATCATCGTAAACCAGGCCGAGAGGATGTACAGCTTTAAAGGGGTCTTGTCATGAGTCAAGCAGAAGCTTCTAAACACATCCTAATCAATGATGGCCTTAAATGAAAAGGAGGCTGGTCACACAGACAGTAAATTATATAATCCATGCAATCGACTGACACAGCATTCCACGGCAGCGTAACTCATTCTAAGTGTCTGGCTTTCGCTGAACTCCACACTCACTGTCCACTTTATTCGATGCTCTTACCATGTAGGTCCACCTGGCTGAGGTATGTTGAATGACCGGTAGCACCGGCTGGTCGGCGACCTTAGTTAAATGTGATTCATTGCTAGAAACAATAGCATTTTAAGTGATAATTGATATAATGTCATTGTGCACTTTACTGGAAACCCCTACCATGTATGTCCATCTTGATGAAGCTTTCAGTAGTTGACCACCAGTGCTGGCCTGCTAGTAGCTCCATGCATTGCTTTCAGCAATAGGAATGTTTTGCCAGATTAACATACAATCTAATACATTTATGATTCAATAGTCACCATATTGAATCACCACCAGTCAGGAATGACCATCAGTACTGGTGAGTTAATTCATTGTAGCTAGTTATGACTCATTATAGCGACTATGTCGTTTTAGTGAAGTTAAAAAAATATATATTTTATTAACTACTTTACTTTAAAAATACTTTTTATCGCAAACTCCAACCCTGATGTCCATCTTGACTAGGCCTCCAGTAAATGACCACCAGTTCTAGCTTGCAGCAATAGCCATTTTTGGCCACTTTAGCATATAATATGCTATACCGTTATATTATTCTATTATAAATGACCATCAGGACTGGCTAGTTAGTGAAATGATTCATTGCTTGCAACAGTTTTTTGTGAAGTTTCAACGGAATATTATAATAATACATTTGTCATTCTCTTTATTGGAAACCCACGTCATGTAGGTCCTCCTCACTGACCACCACTGCTCGTTAATTATATTATTAAGTGACCCTTATTAGTCCCACAACGGGGAAACTTCACCTCTGCATTTAACCCGTCCATACACACTAGTGAACACACACACTAGGGGGCAGTGAGCACACTTGCCCGGAGCGGTGGGCAGCCCTATCCACGGCGCCCGGGGAGCAGTTGGGGGTTAGGTGTCTTGCTCAAGGACACCTCAGTCATGTGCTGTCGGCTCTGGGGATTGAACCAGCAACCTTCTGGTCACAGGGCCGGTTCCCGAACCTCCAGCCCACATTTGTCATCCACTTTATTGGAAACCTCTACCATGTAGGTCCACGTTGCTATGGCTTGGAATGAATGACCACCACTGCTGTCTGTAATTCGTGGACACAGCTTGTGCCATCCTCTAGTCCCTCATCAGTGGTCAGTTTCTGGCTCTTGTCTGGATAATTGTAGGTGGTGCTCCATTCTCAGTGCAGCAGGGATGCTGATCCTCCACCAGTGGGCCTCTACCCAGGGACAGTAGTCTTTAGGTCAGAACTGATCAGTGAGAAATGAGGTAAAGGGGGTGCCGACAAACTATACATGTTAACAGTTGGGCTGCTACGAGTCAGTAACACCTGGCAATGTGCTGAAGTGTTTTCTCTATCCAGTGGTTTCCTCTTATCTGCAGTGCTACTATTAGCAGCTGTTGCAGAAGCTGGTTAAACTTCATGTTGTTGAGCAGCAGGCCGAGTGGAGATTGGGCAGACGCTGTAGTGTTCGAGGAGTCTTTGCCTGAAGGCTCCCGTGGAGTGAGAGACAGTTAGCTGTAGTGTAGAATCATCATTTCGGAGAGTCGAAGTGGGGGCCCTACAGGGGAACGTCATGTCTAATGCATCTCCTGCATTGCTGTGTGTATGTGTGGGCTTGGATTTGGTCTGGTTGGGGTCCAGGTCCCTCGAGAAAGATGAATGCATGAAAAACGACATTGTGGGGACCTTTATCAGAATTGTTAAACAGTGTAATTGAACTCCTCAACAGTGCAGTAGTAAGTAATTAAAAAATAAGGGATTTTTTCATTTAAAAGTGATTAAAAGTAAGTGCAACTCTTGTTAAAAAAGGGTATGATATGCACTTTTATTTGCAGGAATGTGTTGACATTTGTTGCATAGCATTTAATGGTATAAATTAAATTTCGGACAGAGTGATCAGTTGTGACGTCATTGGCTACTATTGAAAAAGTGTATAAACTAGTCTTCGTGCTTGGACCCCTTTATAAACCTTCGTTCTTGGCTTTCCTGTGGTTGCACCACCTGCTACACTGAACTAACCTAACTAACGACCCAAAGTGACATATTTTTCAATATTAATGAATATTCTGACCCCGGAATCGCACCATGTAATACCCCACCCAGTTTTTCTTTAAAGCAAGCCAGATGTCCTTTCTTGCCCATCGTGCCATCAGAATTTGGAGACGGATGAGTGGAATATTTCTAAACCTGCCCTATTTTACACCATGTTATGATTTTAAAGGTTTCAAACAAAAACCATGCCAAACCGTTCAATCCAGAATCTTGACGTTTTTACATCTGCATATGTAGTTCAGCGTTGCACCACCTGCCTTTTTCAGACTTCAGGAGGTATAAAGGCCTAAAACGAATTTTATTTTGATGCATTGAAATTTGACCTAAAGGAGATATTGTGGAAAACGTGATGCGTGTCATTTATTTATTAAATTCCTTTAAATAATGGACTTCCGAACAAAACATTGTGCTACATATGGCTCACTAGAAGCTGGAGATGAGCACAGGTCAATCAGTGGGTGGCTATTTGGTCAAAATTACCAACAGCATTTTTGCAATTGTTTTATTATTTCTTTAGATTAGACCTTTTACAATATTAATTCTACTCTGAATAAATGAGGAGGTTGCAGTGCTTTGATTGTGTAATTCTATTTAACCAGTGTAGTAATGCGGCAGTAATAGCTTTAGACTTTAGGGTTAATTACATTGGAATGCAAATGTGTGATATGCTGTCTTTCCAGAGGAACGTTGGCTCATGAATACTGTGCCGCTCTGGGAATAAACGCATGAGTCATAATAGCAAGAATTCATTCCCTCCTCTCTCTCTCTCTCTCGTTGCTCTCTGTTTCTCTCTCTACCTCTCTCTCTCGAAAACGACATCAAATTTTCTGCAGGTCACCTGCCTTGGGCGAAAAGTCACTGAGCGACGCTCTCTGACTCAGTCTTGTATTTTATTGTATTCGGTGATTTGGCCATTAGTCTGGGGAGCACTTGGGCCCCATTATACTGGAGACACAATTTGTGGACATTTTTGCCTGTCATTTTCCGCCGAACATTTCTTGTTCGCCAATGCTGACAGGACTGCTCTTGCCGTACTTCCCCAGGTAAATTTCATTTGGCGAGGCCGTAGAGGTCAGAAACATCGGCACTTTATTCTACAGCTTTCCCAATGTATGTCAGAACACAAGCTAACGTGCGTGAGGAGACTGTAGAGCCGCGGAGTGTAAATTTATAGCACCCCGCCGAAGTCCTGGGTCAGCAAGATAGAAGTACTTCCAGTTACTACACTTTAAAAAATTACCATACGAGTTGGCACATCACCACGCGGCCTCCATAGACAAACACATCCATAAGCCATTTCATGTGAAATGACAGGGAAAAAACTGACTGAACACACTAACTGAAATCCATTTAACACTGGGAAGGAAGCCTTTGATGGCAATGCCGTCTTCAAGATGTTTCCTGTACGAAGAACCTAATCTCTCACAGTGTTCAGGTGGGATTCCTACCCATTCTTCTTTAAATCTGGAAGATTCTGGGGAAGGGTGGCTTGATCATCAGTTCCTTCCACAAACTTTCCATTTTTTCACACTTGTCTCGAATACTTCCACACCCAGGACTGATTCTGGGCTAGTTTGAGGAGGAACTCATTATCGTTAGTTTGCTTTCACACAAGAATTCCATCCAAACCATGGATGGATTGCACAAT
Organism: Pygocentrus nattereri; assembly: GCF_015220715.1. Lineage (NCBI taxonomy): Eukaryota > Metazoa > Chordata > Actinopteri > Characiformes > Serrasalmidae > Pygocentrus > Pygocentrus nattereri. Next base: position 2,479,579 of record NC_051222.1, on the reverse strand, counting down.
TCCATATTTCACTTTTCCTAAGTGTTAGCTGTGTAGTTTTATTAAGTTAATACCATTGGGCCTCATTCACCAACCATTCTTTTTACGAAGATCCTGACTTTTACCAACGTTTTCTTATTTGGAATTTGTTCTTAGGTAACAACAAAATCTACAACTACTCAAGAGCAAAAAGGTACAACCAGTTCTGCGATCACAATTCTGATGAAGACCTGCTCTTAGGACCTCTCTCAAGAACAAATTTAAGAAAAAAAACTTTTGATATTGATAAATGAGGCACAGTGTCTGGTCTAAAATTGATTAGTACAGCTGCACTGGAGATATGATTAAAAAAAAGTTGATGAAGGGTTATATACCTACCCCCACTCTATAAATATGCAAATCGCTGATGTCGGAAGAAAACCTCGTATCTCTATTTTTTGTCATTTTTCAGTTTTTGACATAATTTCAAAGTTGCCCTTTACATTGTGTGTAAATTGCCTGCTGAATGGGCCAAAAGAAACAGCCCAAGGTGACTTGGAAAGACGTCTGGTTCCATTGACTTACATTATAACTACAGTATGTTTTTTTTCTTTGTCATGTAAAGTTACAATTTTGGAGATACGAGGTTTTGTTTCCGACAACATGGTGCGTCATTCAAAAACCAGTCTAACCAACTTCAGTGTGATTGGATAGAGCTGAATCCTTGTAGGCTGCATAGACTGACATGTGTAATGTGTTGGTATTCAAGATCTAAAATGAAATGGCTTTTTCGTCCACATATGGACTGAATGGAGTGAATGATTTGGCTTTAAACTTCAGCTTCATTTAAATACTACGTTGCTTTCAAACAAATGTGGAAATAAGTGGAGTGGAACATTGAGTTATGTTCTAATGTATTCTGCTGCATGTTCCAAATTGGTCCTGCGAACTGTAGTTCAATGTTGGTAATGCATGTACACACGAGGCCCCAGTTAAGAAGCTTCTGGTAGCGTGTGATGGCTGGCATCTTCATACACTGTGCAAAAACACCCGATCCTCTTGAAATGAAGCAGAGTTAAATGGATTCCTACTGGCTCATCATTCAGCTCTTAAGCAAAAGGAATTTGCATGATCAGTGATGCTCCTTCTTCTGCCATGCTTGGTGCTAACAGTGGTGGTGGTGATTTACAATAAGCTCTTGCCAGATGCTCTTCGTCTTGTATCTATTTCACCGAAATCAACTGATTATGGGCTTCATTACTGAGAAGTGAGGTTTGGGAAATCCTCGCCTCATTTTGAAGATGAGTTGATGATATGATTCATTCTACGTCTACGTTTGGGGGATCTACTATGGCCAAACGTTTGTAGACACCTGCTGTTTCTTCTGAAATCAAGGGTATTAGAAGGGAGCCCCCCCCCTTGCTGCAGTAAGGCCCTCTACTCCTCTGGAAAAGCTTTACGTTCAATAAGTGTGGCTGATGTGAGGAGGGGATTTGGTGTTACTACCCGGCAGCCAGTTGGACCAGCTGAAAGTAAGGTCCACTGTAGCCAAGTGTGAACGTGAACTGCCACTGGGTTCAAGTTTATGAGCTAGAATTTCACTGATTGCATTGGTTCAACTTAACAGACACTGGTGAGAACAATCAAGGGTGGAGTCTGGAAACAAGGGGGCAGGACAGGCAAGAATCAAAACAAGGAAGCACATGGACAGGACCAAAGGAAAACAAAAGCACCACTACACTATCCAACCACAGATACCAACCCGTATTCAGATTTCTCTGTGCATGTGAACTCTTACTCTGATTTCTTTCGGATTTCTCAGTCTGTGCATGAGCGAAAACTGGCCGCAGCACTGGAAATAAGCAAGCAGTGAGAAACGACTGAATTCTTGATCAAATTAGGGATTTAAATATTCTTCTATCTTCTATTACTGTCTGACTCACGTAGACCCGGAGTTTCTCTAATTTATCTGATTACTCAAGTGCATGTAAACGCATGAATTGGATTCCTGACAAAATCTGAGCTTCTGCAGTTTTTCAGAAGATTAAGTGCATGTAAATGTACATGTAAGTGTTTTTATCACTATGATCACTTTACGCACTGCCAGTAAAGATGTACCATAAGTGTCTGTGGTGCAACCAAAATTGCCTGTGGTCACTAGTTTACTGACTTTACATCCCAACTTACAGTTGAAATTATGTTCAGCTGGTGCAGCTGGCTGCAGGCCTTTGCTTCATAAGTTCCATTATAGGGCGAGTTCCATAAGCAGGGTTACCTAAATATAAGCAAGACTTATGGAAACTGTATTTCCAGTACAGTCAATCTTCCATCAAATTCTTTGAAATGAACTAATGTGAACGTACCATTGGCATGTGCTCATCCCTGAAGCCATAACCCCACTCAGCTTGTCATATAAATAACAATGAGCTATTTTCTGGTTAAATAGTGTCCAGTGTTTGGTCGGGCAAAAAAAGAGGTGAGGAAGAGGGTGCAGGCAGGATGGAGTGGGTGGAGACGGGTGTCAGGGCTGATGTGTGACAGAAGGATAGCAGCAAGAGTGAAAGGGAAGGTCTACAAGACAGCAGTGCGTCCTGCTATGATGGACGGTTTGGAGACTGTGGCTCTGTCTAAAAGACAGGAGGCTGAGCTGGAGGTGGAGGAGATGAAGATGCTGAGATTTTCGTTGGGAGTGACAAGGCTGGACAAGATTAGAGATGAGCAGATCAGAGGGACAGTGAAGGTGGAGCAGTTTGGAGATAAAGCCAGAGAGGCCAGGTTGAGATGGTTTGGACATGTGTTGAGGAGGAATAGTGGATATATTGGTCAAAGAATGTTGGAGATGGAGCTGCCGGGTAGAAGGAGAAGAGGTGGACCTCAGAGAAGGTTTATGGATGTAGTGAAGGTGGACATGGAGATGGTTGGTGTGAAAGTAGAGGAGGCAGTGGATAGGCCAAGATGGAGGCAGATGATCCGCTGTGGTGACCCCTAAAGGGAGCAGCTGAAAGAAGAAGAAGTTTGGTCGGGCAACAGGTCTACGGCTTGACCATAGCATAGAGCATTCATTTAAAGCAAAGGCTGTTCAAATACCTTCACACAAACACTATAATTAAAGCTGCTGTTCACAGAGAAACTATTCTTAGTGACTTTGACAGACAGCAATATCAGTTTTATGTAATTGCCAGCAAGTTAAGCAGCTGGATTTCATCGTGTTGTTGTGAGTTTATAACCGGCTTTAGCATTGAAACCTACTGACGCCTGAACACCCACACTCTGCAAGAAGACACAAGGAGTTGGTTCTAACAGCTAATCAAGTTAGGGTGTTTTCTGTGGGTTACAGACTGTAAGTCTAAAGGTTCTCGTTATATCAGTGAGAGGAACCCGCTGATATATTACACTGTAATCCACGTCCAGTGCAGAAGCCGCCCTTCATTTATGTAAGATCCAGTCAAAACAGCCATTACCTGTTTTCAGTTTTTCAAAGAAACCTGCAGGGATGGTTTTTCACGCCGCCAACGTTGAGTCGTAGAAATCGCTTGATCATTTTCTGATGTACTCGGTTGGACTCTGTGATGGAGAGTCCATTGTTCTGTGTGCGTATGAATTCATTATTTAAGAGCTTTGGCGGTTTTGGTGCCACTTTTATTCGTTTTTGGAGCATCCTGAACTCTGGAGAGGTGCAGGGTGTACAGATCCAGCCCACCAATCTAGCTAGTCTTCTTTTAATGTTAGGCTTTTTCTGCTGACGCATCAGAAGTGTCTACATATCTTGTCGTGTTTTTCTTGGTCATTCCGGTCTGTTTTGTATCTGCAGTAGCAGTGATGAGTCGAGCTCCATCAGAGCACAGTCAGGGTTACAGCTCACCTACCAACATGGAGACGTGGTCTAGTTAATGATGCAGTCCAGTGCTATGAATTGGGTAGTAGGGATGAGCCAAACTGTTCATTTAACCCAGCGTTTGATTTGGTTTCTGACAACTGAGCGACCGACGAAGACGAGTCGAATCCAGCCTCAGCAGAGTTGGGCTTCTATACATCCGTGGTTCTTTTAGCTTGTGTGGTGATTAAAAGCGTGATCTGTTTTCCTTTTTCTACCGATGCACTACAGGAAGCATCGACATCGTCACGAGGTTCGCCACCGTTTCGGAAAATATGCAGAGGGACCACTTTTTTCCTTTCCTCCCTCCGTCAGCCCCCCTGGGGGGAAGGCCGTGGTTGCACTCGGCCGATGAAAGTGCTGAATGCGAATGTGCGAACGTGTTCAAACTGCAGGCTGGTTCGTCAGCAAAGGCGTCAGATGAATGCTCTATTAACTCCCTCTGTCACCTCCGCAACACGAGGGAATATTACAGCTTTAGACACGAACGCATGCGATTAAGCAGATTTATCATTTTAACGCCGGCATCTGGGTCTTCTTATTTATGCTTGTTATGGAGTTATTGAAGGCAATTTTCCCTAAAGCTCACTTTGGAATTCCACACACTGGCCACTTTATTAGAAACACCACCCTTGAACTTTCAGTCACTGGCCACTTTATAAGAAACACCTACCTTGTGCTTCCACTCACTGGCCACTTTATTAGAAACACCCACCTTGTGCTTCCACTCACTGGCCACTTTATTAGAAACACCCACCTTGTGCTTCCACTCACTGGCCACTTTATTAGAAACACCCACCTTGTGCTTCCACTCACTGGCCACTTTATTAGAAACACCCACCTTGTGCTTCCACTCACTGGCCACTTTATTAGAAACACCCACCTTGTACTTCCACTCACTGGCCACTTTATTAGAAAAACCTACCTTGTACTTCCACTCACTGGCCACTTTATTAGAAACACCCACCTTGTGCTTCCACTCACTGGCCACTTTATTAGAAACACCCACCTTGTGCTTCCACTCACTGGCCACTTTATTAGAAAAACTTACAATTTTATTACATTTATTTACAGCAGTTTGACCCATTCGCATTGAAGTTACAAGGAGTGAACAGCATTTTCCAAGAGCCAATTAGAACAGAGCTTGTTTACATACATTAGTCTTAAATATACAGTAGAAAAACAATCTACTGAGTTGAAGAGAGTTGGAAATGCACTGACATCATAAGTGAAAACTAAAAATAGAAAACTAATGTAAGACTCTGTTAATGTCCACCATATGAAGCCACCTGCTGTCTTAATAGCCATGCTGCATTTTGGAAAATGGTTAGTTTCTTTTGAGAAAAAAAAAAAAGGCAAAAAGATTCTTAGCTTTGACCAGAAGTGTTTTCAAAGTCAGGCCGCCGCTCAGAGAAAGAGAGACCTGTTGCCATAGCAACCGCGGGTCCCCATAATGGAAGTGGAATTTGAACTCGAGATTCTTTTCATTTTCCTCAATTATGAAATTGAACCATGAAAAACGCTCGCCGTAATATCGCGGAGGGTGAATAATGGAGAAATTACATGGAATGAAAGTCATTGCTTTCTTTTGCTCTTCTCATCCTCTTTCAGCCATTCAAAACATATCTAGTCAAGGATTCGGAGCGCTTCCATTCTTCTGCCGAATTAATAAACCTGTCAAGCAATTCTTTGCAATAAGTCAAACTTCATTAGCCCAAAGAAAATGAGGAAGAAAGTACTACTAATTAAAATTAGGAGAAGCTTTAAAAGCATTAAGAGGCTCGAACAAAAGAGAGGATGTGGCGCGCTAAAGCGAGTCTTTCTGATGGTTTGCTGAAAGTGAAAGTTTAAAGACTGAGTACCAGACCAAAGACTTTAACACCCTGCGTTAGAACTGACCCGGGAAATTGTCTGAGTTTGCTGGTGAAGGACACAGTTCAGTCCGGTGCAGTCGGGCAGCAATGGCTGGTTAACATCTTTCTGAAGGCCCTGTAGTGGCACATAATGGAAATCAACTCTGACGGCTTTAATAAATGTAATCAAGGAAATAAGCTGGTAGGATTTTATAAATGTGCTTATAAATCTTTGTAACTGGATAACAATGCTTGGTAAGCATTCTGATAGTACCAGTAAGCTGTAATAATGCCTTATAAGGCTGTAATAACATACTATAGCTAGAAACGTGCATTTCCTGAATTAAACAGATTGGTTGCACAGCGTAAATGGTTCCAACATCCTGCAAGGTTGGTGCTATGCAGTTATTATTGCATCCCAGGTGGTTGCTAAGCAGTTGCTATGGTATCCCATGCGGCTGCTAAATTGCTGCTTGGCAGTTGCCATGGTGTATGGGGTGTTTATTTAGTTATTTGTAGGGAGTTGCCAAGTGTTAGCTATGTGTTGTTGAAAATGAATGGGAGTCTATGTGAGGAACGAGGGATGAAAAAACATATGGAGGAGTGTGGGTCAGCGTGGATGTGGATTAGGGCTTGGAGACCTGCCCTGAGTGAGAACATGCATTTTGGTGTCTGTTGGGCTAAGGAAAGAACAGGGCCGGGGTTTGGGCGAAAGAGAATGAGAGTCTATGGGAGGGATGAGGGATGAAAAAAGGACACATAGTGGAGTGCGGGTCAGTATGGCTATGGAATAGCGCTTGAGGACCTGCCCTGAGTGAGAACTTGCATTTTGGTGTCTGCTGGGCAAAGGAGAAAACAGGGCAGGGGTTTGGGCGTCCACCCTGCTGTGAAAAACTATTGACACTTCTCCACAAAGATGGCCTTAATGATATTTCAGACAACTGCAGCTTTCTTCATGAGTCTGACACAGTAAACAAACAGCATTTCAACACAAAAACAACACTTTTACGCCAAAATCTAGTGACATTGAGTTTGTAAGTCACATCAAAATAGGTTCCATCAGTGTAATTGATAGTTCAACTGAGAGTTCAACCTCTAAAACAAGCGGAAATTGCATTTTTTGGGCTTCTTTGTGGACATTTCTTTCCAAATTGTCAATATTCCAGCATTTTTCAGCATAATCTCTGTCTGCTGCATTTTGTTGTGCAGACAATTATGGCAGAAAATAATCTCACCATGCTTTTCATGTCTTTAAAAAGGAAAGAAAACACTTGGCAGTTGCTGAAAACTGTGAGTAGACATGTAAGCGAAACTTGCGCTTTTGCTGAACACTTTCATTAATTCTTCCACCAAATAGCTTTGAAAATTAACCGGGTTCTACGTGAGCTTTTAAACCAACTTGCCCAATCAGCAGTTCCAAAAGAAGCTCAAACTGTCCAAAACTATGGACATAAATAATGAATATGAGCTCAAACTGCAAAGAGGATTTATATGTAAATTGGGTAAACAATGTAGGAATTCCCACCATTTCCACACATAGCCCACCGTTTTTATTAACTCAAAAGTATTTGGACAAACTAACAACTATAAACTCAACTATCATTTTTAATACTTGGTTGCGAGTTTTTTGCAGGCAATAACTGCCTGAAGTCTGGAATTATGAGATGCTGGCGTTCTTCCCCGAGGATGCTCTGCTAGGCCTTTTCTCAGGATGTTTCATCTTCAGTTTTGCAGTGAAATGCATGATCGATCGGTCTAAGGTCAGGTGACTGACTTCGTCTTTGCAGAACATTCCACTTCTTTGACTTGAAAAATTCTCGGGTTACTTCCGCAGTATGCTTTGAGTCATTATCCATCTGCACTGTGAAGCACTGTCCAATGACTTTTGAAGCCTTTGACTAATAATACAGCCTCAGAATTCACATCACATCATCAATAAATATAAGGGAACCAGTACCACTGACAGCCATACGTGCCCATGCCATGGCACTACCTCCACCATGCTTCACAGATGAAGTGTTTTGGATCATGAGCAACTCCTTGTCTTCTCCATACTCTTTTCTTCAGGTACTTTTTGAAGTTTGTTTCTTTTGTCCAGAAGATGTTGGTCCAGCACTGCATGTTGCAGCTTTTACGTCACTTGTCCACCATGGATTGTTAGGATGCTCATCCTAACAATTGTACTTTTAATGTCATGCATGTAGCTTCAATTCACATTCAACTAATCATGTATTTCAGATGTTTATTCAGAAAATGCATTGGCTTCTGGTATAAGTGAGTTTAAAGTCAGTGAATTCTGCGTGGGATGCAGATTTAGCATAAAAATGAGTTTGGAAAACAGTGGCATGTTCCTTTAGGATAATATCCGAAGCATAACAACATCCGTGACACCGAGTACGAAACACAGTCCAACCATTTGTTGCTAAAACCCACATATTGTCCTTTCATCAACTTCAACCTAGAACTGCCACTCATAAGGAGCAAATGTAGGCCAGGTCTTGATTTCACCACCTTTCTGAACACCGCCATATGCTTCTGTAAAAGCAGCGGGATGTCCCAGGAGAAAGAGGCCGGGTTTCGAATGCAGCGTACCTGACTGCTGCCCCCCTTTTCCTACCCAGGCTCTCAGCCACACTCCACTGCACAGGCTGTATGTCCTCCTGGTCATCATCGATGTGGGCAGCAGGCCAGGTGTGGCTACGCACAGAAAGGGCGGAGATGTGCTCCATTCTCTTGGGAGCCGTATTCTCTCCCGCTGGGTAACCACGGTGCCATCTTTCATACCTCACTGACCACTAACCCACATTCAGAGAGTGACATCGACTGCACGCTGAAAGAGAGAGAGAGAAAATAATTTCTTTTCCGCCACTCAGCCTTTATTACAGCGTCCACGCTTTTCAGAGGACCCCCTTTAAGAAATACGCAGGGATATTTTACCACACCTCCAAAGTTCAGTCTTATATGTTGGTTGCATTTTCAGCTACACTTGAAAATTTTTATATATATTTATTTTTTAATGGACCTACAATTCAGAAATTTTACAATTCTAAATATTATTCATTTTAAAATGCTCTACAAATCTTCACAGTGGCATGGAGGCGCACTGGGTAGCACTGCCGACTCACAGCAAGAAGGGTCTGGGTTCGATTCCCCAGTCAGGCAACCAGAGTCCTTTCTGTGTGGCGTTTGCATGTTCTCCTCATGTCTGCATGGGTTTCCCCTGTGTGCTGTGGTTTCCCCCCACCGTCCAAAGACATACAGTCATCCCAATTGGACACACTTAATTGCCCCTTGGTGAGTGTGGGTGTGAATGTATATGTCTGTCTATGTGCCTTGCGATGGACTGGTCACCTGTCGAGGGTGCATCCTGCCTCCCACACGATGACTGCTGGGATAGGCTCCAGCTGCCCCCACGACCCAGAAGGATAAGTGGCTTAGAAGACGTTTGTACAGATCTTCTTATTTATTCATCTGCCAAATACAGTAGTACATTACTGAAAACGCTGATCCCACTTTGACTTTTGAATAAGAATTGTGGTGCCCAAATTTAGGCGCATCCAGGAGACGAAACGGCAATACACGAAACTCATGCTAGCCACATTTTGTTCCTATGCAGAGAAGATCTCCACACAGAACCAAACGAGAGATGTGGGTTTGCTGCACTGTATTTGCATTGCACTCCTACCTTCAGATGTTCTGCCGCAGACACTCTCCAGGGACAGCCAGCCTTGTTTGCGCTTCCCGCACACCGTACTGTATTTCAGGCGAAACAAAATGCCCTTGTATGCCTGTCAGCAAGCTGTGAAGTGGCGGTGACGTTTGCTGGTAATTATCTACGGAGGAGAGAAAATAATTAGGCATCTCGACACCCACGAAGGCCGCGCTGACATCACCTACCTGAACGGATTGCACAAAGGGAACGTTTCTGAGATCCTCCGAGCGCTGCCATGCTACAGCGCATTATCCAGCTCAGAGCGGCCTGTCGCTTTCAATTTAGCCTTGCTTTGGTAAACAGCTCTTTCGAAACGTGCTTTTCTGTGCTTGTGAGCGTGCTGGCACGCACTTGTCTGAGTGTGGTCAATCACAGACTTACTCATTGAATCAAAATCGGGCTGACCTCTAAAGCCATTGTTTGGAGTGGCCCAGCATATGCGTATAATGCAAGCAGATGGAACAAGAAAGGGCACGTATTATAGAGAAATTCACTGGAATCGTTCAGCCTATAAGCGGGTTTTTTTACTTTTATCAGTGTGTGCTACATTTGTTCAGGCATCATCCAATGCCATCTCCTAATAGCACTGCAAAATGGTCAAGCCATGTTTGCATCATGTTGTCTGGGCAAATATTCTGTATAAAACTGTGGGGACACAAAACACAAACAATAAAAGCAGCAAACCGATTAGCCAAATAAACCCCTCAAGACTCTTCCCAGCTGCTAAATAAGGCTTAAAAAGCCTACTGTATGTAAATATGTGTGCACGTGTATGTGCTCATGGATGGGAATGCAATTCAACAAGGCATTAAATATCCATGAACACATGCAATGCTGTGCAATAAACCCGATGCGTACACAAATCAATGTGTTTACAAGCAAAACATTTGGCTAAAATCGCTGGCGATCCACATGAACAAAAGCAGAAATAATGCATGGACCCCTAACTAGATGATTATTGCTTTGGAGGATTGATCAGGCGCCCCTGGTGGTTTCACAGAGCTACCAGCGAAATCACCAGTGTGAGTCTCGATGTGCTGTAAAATCCACAGTGAGCGATATGTTTGAAAGTCCATTACCCAGAAAACAACAACTATACAAGAGAATATACAAAAAAAATAACTGAACTCGCTTCTTTCCTTCCATCAACGCTCTTCAGCCGTCATGAAGAACCCATCTTATCTAGGCTCCAGAGAGTGTGAAAAAAGCATCAATATTCCCCAATTTATTAAAAGCATCAACGCTGGCCTGGGCTGAACCTATGAATCTTCTCTCTGCATGCCTGCAAGTCCATTAGCTGAATGAGGCCAGCCAAGCAGCACGGAAAGCGGGTCTGGAGCAGTTTAGGGCTGAATACCAGCGTTAGAAAGTGTGCCATGAATGTGGCTGGTTCTCTTCGAGCCATGTTCTTCCACTTGGTCGCTCCATGCCATCGTCCATATCACTAGTTTGGTAATCATAAATATGCGATGCATGGACAAACGTATTGGGACACCTACAAATTACACCCGCAGGAGCTGTTACGAGACCCCATTCTACATCCATAGGCATTAATAAGGAGTTGGTTCCCTCTTTGCAGCTCTAACAGCTTCTGCTCTTTCTCTTCCAGCAGCTTTCTTCAAGATGTTGGAGTGAGTCTGTGGGAGTTTTTGTCCATTCACCCAGAAGAGCATTTGTCAGGTCAGACACTGATGTGAAACAAGAGGGTCTGGCTCACAGTCGATGTTCCAGTTCATCCCGAAGGCATTTCAGTGGGGTTGAGGTCAGGGCTCTGTGCAGGCCACTGGAGTTCCTCCACATCAAACTCGTCAAACCAGGTCTTTATGGAGCTTGCTTTGCGCACTGGGGCTCAGCCATGTGTTCCCACAAAGTTGGAAGCGTACAATTGTGCCAAATGTCTTGGTCTGCTGGGTCATTAAGGTTTCCCTTCACTGGAACTGGGGGGAATCTCCCGGGGCACGATTTTTGTGCTATGCTAAAGCCATAGGAGGTTTGAACAGTTGAAGAGCTCCTGTGGTTTCTAAACACAAATATCTAGGAGGGAAGAAATGTTGTGAACTGAATTGTGGCAATGGTGGCATCCTACTACAGTACCTGCTGGAATTCAATGAGCTAATTTAGAACCACCCATTCTTTCTAAAATATGTTCAAAGGCAGACTGCATGGCTAGGTGCTTGGCTGTACACACCTGTGGCAATGGGACTGAATGATACACCTAAATTCAGTGAAGTCCCAATATCTTTGTCCATATAATGTATTTGTATGTTCGTATAAATAGTGTCATGAAAGTGTCAAATGTGTCGTACTTGATTGTTTAATCTAAACATCACTTAAATGGAACCTTTGCAGCAATCAAAAGAACTTCTGGAAGGAAAGAAGGTAATTGAAGATATATTTTAAAATTAATTGAAATATATCAGTCTGGAAATGGTGCCAGTTAGATCCATTGTCTTCAAATGAAGAGAGTTTGGGAATTGCCAGCCAACCATTATTCCTCCGTGAGCACAAAGACAACCCATCCATGAAGTCACAGTTAAACCTAGATGATCACGTGAGAAATCCTCATCACAGAGAAGGTCAGTTTCATGATTCCACTATTAAAAAAAACACTGAGTGCCCATCTGAGAGCGACATAAAGGCTTGTCTCACACTTGCAAAAACACACCTTGATTATGCCCATGTCTTTTGGAATGCTCTGTGGAATGATGAGTCAAAAGTGGAACTTTCTGGAACTTTTTGTAGAGCTAACACAACGTTCCACAATATGAGCATCTTTCCAGCTGTCCACTTTACTGCTTCAGGGCCTGCCTGAGCGCTTGCCATTGACCGAACCCTGAATTTGCTCTCTATCAGAAAACTCTGCAGGAGAAAAATAATCTGAAGCTCACTGAAGCTCAAGAGCGAGTCCGCTTTGAATTGCACAAAAGAAACAAAGTCCTGACTTGAACTCCAGTAAAAAGCTGTGGATAGATCTTAAACGGGCAGTTCAGGCTGAATCTGAATCAAAGCAGTTCTGCAAAGAAAAGTGAGCTGAAATTCCTCCACAGTGATGCGAAAGACTGATTTCCAGTTTATCCATGGAGGCAACATATATATATATATATATATATATATATATATATATATATATATATATGTATATATATATATATATATGTATATATATGTATATATATATATGTGTGTATATATATATATATATATATATATATATATATATATACACATTCACTGGCCACTTTATTAGGCACCTCAGTGCTAGTAAAAGGTTGGACCTCCTTTCCCCTTCAGAACTGCCTTAATTCTTCATGTCACACTTTCAACAAGGTGTTGGAAAAGTTCCTCAGAGATTCTGGTTGGTTATTTGAGTTCCTGCTGCCTTTCTATCATCTGGAACCAGTCTGCACATTCTCCTCTGACCTCTCACATCAACAAGGCATTTTCGTCCACACAACTGACCGCTCACTGGATGTTTCCTCTTTCTCGGACCGTTCTCTGTAAACCCTAGAGATGGTTGAGTGTGAAAATCCCAGCAGATCAGCAGTTTCTGAAATACTCAGACCAGCCCGTCTGGCACCAACAACCACGCCACGTTCAAAGCCCCTTAAATCCCCTTTCTTCCCCGTTCTGATGCTCGGTCTGCACTTCAGCAAGTCGTCTAGACCACCTGTACATGCCTAAATGCACTGAGTTGAGGCCGTGTGATTGGCTATTTGTGTTAACAAGCAACTGAACAGGCTTACCTAATAAAGTAGCCGGTGAGTGTACATCTTCTATTTTTGCCAGTCTGTCACATTTCAATGTTTCAGATCATCCAGCTAATTTTAATAAAAGATAAAGACACCTCGAGTAGGCCCAAAATGACCTAGGGCTGAAGCACAGTTGGGTTATGCAGTAGGACAATGATCTGAAGCATCTTAAGTTCTCCTCTGAATGGTTCAAAGGAAACAAAAAATGAAGGTTTTACAGTGGCCAACTCAAAGTCCTGACTTGAATCCCATCTCAAGACCTTAAACAGTCAGTTCATGCTCAAAAACCATTCAATGTAGCCAAATTAAAACGTTTCTGCAATGAAGACGGGGCCAAAATTCCTCGGTGGTAATGTAAATAACTCATCACAGGTTATGCCAGTCGTTTGATTGCAGTTGTTACTATCAAGGGTGGCATGACCCGTTATTAGGTTTAAATTGCTTTTTTACATACATGTTTTGAATACATCTTTATCTTCTCCTTATCTTATATTAAAGTTAGTTGAATGATCTAAAACATTTAAGTGTGACAAATTAGCATAAATTGAAGAAATCAGGTGAGGGGCAAATACTTTTTTGTGGTAGTGTATGTACAACAAAACCTTGTATCCTCAAAATGACAACTTTACAGGAGAAGGAAAAAAACTACTTTATTTTTAATCCAAGTCAATGGAACCAGAACTTTTTACAAGCCATTTTGGGGCATTTCTTTTAGTCCATTGTTCCTGGAATTTACCCACAATGTAATGGACAACAGGCGCTTTCAAATTATGTCAAAAATTGAAAAACGTCAAAAATGCATGTGCCATTAAGGAATGAGGATGTGGTGTCCTACTCCATCTTGCAGAATATCTACCAGGCTTATGAACCATTTCAATACCTACCAGTGGGCTCAGACTTCCATTTCTCTCTTATATAACTTCAGAACTTCAGCAGATCATTGTTTTAGACGTAATTACATGATAATAGGCCACTAGGTATAATAAGCCTGGGAATGTGCAGTGAAGAATGGAATATGGACCCTTAAACCCTTAAACTCTTGGTTAATAATTCAGTTATTAACATTTACTAAAAGCTGTAAAGCATTCTATAACTAAACCAAGAATGTGGGCTGTATAGTAAGGAACTGAGGTTTGGGCCCACAGGTCAGGTTAATCGAGGTATAAGGTATATCTCAAAGACTTAATCCACCCTGTTGGGCTGGGATGTCCTTTAACCTGAAACTAGCCATTGTTTTTTATGATGACACTTGATTCAACATGTTAGATCATTCTCAGGCCCTTCATGCCAGGCCCCTCAGTCAGGTGTGTTAGTGTGGGTGAAAATGTGAACAGTATGGTTTGGCTGGAGTTGAGATTGAGAACCACTGGTATAGACCTACTGTGGGTCGGGCACCATGGCAGGAGCTGAGTAACGGCTTTTGCTGGCGGGGATTGGTGCTAGATTTATGTGACCAGAGGAGAAGTGAGTCCACTCACAGAATGTGGAAGCAGTTACTCAAACACTGCCCTCCAGCTGCTGGAGATCTGACACCCAAGCCCACCCCTTTACTCTCAGTCATACCGGATAGAAGCTTCAATTTACTTTTAACCTCACAGCCACGAGGCACTAAAAGTCACACAGTGATAATCTTAGTCGCCATGAGAGCAGCTTTAATTTCCAGGCAATGCTGTCGGTATCCACGCAAAGAAGCAGCACTGTAGTATTAAGATCAATCCTATCATCAGGATAAGTGAAGCATCTCTCCAAGCAACTGAACGACCAGAGATATTTGGTGAAGAAGGATTATCTGGTGTCAGCCTCATGCGTTTATGGAGGTTCTCCTTTTGAGTCTTGATTCCTTTCAGTGGTTCTTCCTTTTGCTCTCACTGCCTGTGTTTACTTGCAAAGAGTTTTGCCAATCCGATTGAATACATTCCGACACATAACACATAACAGCGAGAGGTTCAGTCAGTGAGATGAGCAGCAGTGAGCAGTGATTGTGTTTTTAACTGCTTTAAAATGACGTCAGACTCAGGAAAACGTCCTTCACACGTCCTTATTAAAGAAGGCCGAGAGGAAGACGTCGTGCTCTGAGACACATGAGCTGGACGTCCGTCCCACCGCCGTCTTTTAAAGACCAGAGCGTGAACTTCGTCTCCTCTGCAGACCAGTTTCTGCTCCGCCGTGTTGAATGTTATAAACCTTTGCCAGAGCCGATTATGAGTTCTCTGCTTTTGCTGTTACTTGATGCTCATGCGCAGGATGTACTTACACATTCTTATCAAATGGCCATTGCAGTGCTTGGCCATTGAAGTTGAGGTTGAGGAGCACCCCCTGTTTGAACCCACTTAAGTTTGGTGGTGCCGACAGCACGTCAGTGGCCAAATTCCTCTGGATTAAAGGAACTGAATGCATCCATAAAGTCCTGAAAGCTGCTTTTACAGCATGCCTGGAACACCCAATGATAAAAGCTGAATGTCGTGAGCACTGGGGGTTTGAAATGGTTCTGAGAGATTTTCTCCTGGCGACGGCTAATGTAAAAAGGAAAGACGGCCAGACCATGGTGGGCTCATCAAAGGTCAAAGGCATTAGTCATGCGCTGTATAAAAGAGCTCGCTGCAAGTTTCATGTTGCCAGCCTTGTTTGTGTTCAGCCTGATCTGTAACAATGACTCACCCGTCTCACCTGAGTCATCAGACGTCGGTCAATGCTGCTGAAACTTTTTAAACTGTGTCACGAGGAGAAAAAAAACACCCGTTTTCCTTCTTATTACCGTTACGGAAACCTTGAGTACTCACTGATACCGACAGCAGACTGGCATTTCTTCATTTAAGTCAATGTTTATTGGCATTCATAACACATTTCTGTTCTGTGCCAAGCACCTGGAGGGATTTCCAAGTTTGCTGTGTGCTTTCTTTCAGTCATGGTGAAGGTAGCACACTGTTAGAAATAAACGTGCTGTGCAGGTACATGATTCATTCATCAAGGGACAAACAATGTAAGTGTACCCTCGAAGGTACAACAGTGGTTCTAAGGTCCAATGGTGTACTTTACATGAGGTTTTCCTAGTGGAAAAGTAGATATTTGTACCTTTTCATAACCAAATGTTTTAAATCAGAACATTCAAATTAAAGCCTGACGATGAGGCGGGGTGTGTGGCGTCGGTACAACTTAGAAAATATTGTTTCAATGGATTCTGGTTCAGTTATGTTCCCTGACTAAAGGTACTGGGATGTACCCCTGACTGCACCACCACAGTGACAAGAGGGGAACTGCCCCAGTGACAGTGTCATACGTTTTTTTTCTGAAAGTGTAGGAGTATGAATAAACTGACAAAGGGAAAAAGCACATTTTTGATTCGACTTGACTATAAGATGGAAAATGCCTCCTTAAACTGGTTTCTAAAAGAACAAGTCGTTCTTTCTGTCTTTGTCAGCCTTGATTACACACCTGGGGACCACTTGGTAAATCCACTGCCGAGGAGTTGCACACCCTCTAAAACCCACTCCCAATTTCTCGGCTCCGTGCTCTGGGGATGTCCACAGAACAAACCATGACATGAGCGAAACAAGCTACTCATCTTCCTTTCACGATCCCAGTTCTAGGTATGAATCAGTTAAGTGGGAGGCAGTAAAAGTACTAGGTCATTTTGGGAAACTTGACGTTACGTTTCTAAAGATGATTTTCCACTGCGTGGTACCAGCTGATCTCGACTTGACTCTCCTCACTTCTATTGGTGTTCCACTAGCCAAACCTGGTACTTGGTGCTGTTATTGGTGTCACCTCCGTCAAGGCTCTAATTGAGCTGAGCCGATGCAAAGAGGTGATGTGGACAAACTGCAGATTGCTGATTGGTCGGTGAGAATCGGCACCATCACCCTCAGCACATATGCCTACATTAGGGCCTCTTGTGTCGCCTTTGAGCGACTAGAATCATCCCGTCGTCTGAATTATAATACAACGTTTCTCAAACTCAAACTTCTAAACACAATTTGTGTCCTTCTCATCATTTCATGGGGCATCGCTATGATGACCAGCTATTTTAAGGCAGCCCACTAAATTACAATGAAATGCCAAACAGATTCTAGCTATTCACTGTACCTGGTAATTATATGACATTAAAAGATTCTACACAGAGTACAAAAGCTTTTAGATAATATGTGTTTGTTACCTGTGATTGAAACTGAATCGGGGCTGTGAAAGAAAGCTGTGATTCCTACTGCGGATTCCTGCTGTAGCTCTTACCATTATCTCCAGAAAAGATATAATTTTGTGCCCCATAACTTTCAATTTACATTCCTGCTCAAATATATGGCATTACAGTAAAATTTATTGGGCACTTTTGAGGTATTTTAATGTCCAGTTTAATGGCAAGAGCAGATGTGCTCAATCCTCGCCCTGGAGATCTACAGCCCTGCAGAGTTTAGCTCCAGCCCAAATCTAACACACATGATCCAGGTAATGATGGCCTTCTGGGGCATCTGAACATTAGATCCAGCTGTGTTGGATCTGAGCTCTCCAGGGTGGTAGATCTCCAGGAATTGTGCTAGATCATGCTCAGCATTTTAATAGTATAGCTAGACCCAAAATAATCACGTAGTACTTTGGAGATCGTACCCATCATTTGCTCAGTTAATATCTAGAACCTGCTTCAGTGTAATGTTCTAGCACCTCAGACTCATCTGGTAAAAATCAAGAACCTAAAGGACCAGAAAAGAAACCAGAACTTTCAGACTCCCACCCATATTAAGCCCACATTTTGTTCCCAGACTTTCTCATCAGGACATCAGGTCCAGCTCCACCAGACTACCCAGACTTTTCATCTCTTGTCCCCGAAACTGCTGATCGCTCAAAGCCTTTGAGCATCTCTGAACTTCAATTGATTTGCCATGGTTTTACTGACAGCAAGCACAAATCAGATGCATTCCCACTAAAATCAAAAATTCCAGAGAGAAATCATTTGTGTGCTTAATTTTATTTAACTCCTGTGGCTTTGCAGCCAGTGTGTGAGGAAACCAGTGTTTGGTCTTGGTGATTATTGTCAGCGCCTCCATTATTCTGTCTCTAATAGGAACAATTATCCACTCTCAGAAAAAAAGGTACAGAACTGTCACTGGGGCAGGACCCGTCTTGTCAGGGTACATTATAGTACCTTTAGTCAGAGAAGATAACTGGAACATAATCCAAAAAACTTATTTAAGGTGCACAATTGGACCTTAAAATAGTGTAGGAGCCAATAAAGGAGTGTACCGTTTCACAGTGGCGGAGATAGAGAGCATACTACGCTGCTCAATGCTCAGTCCATCCATCCATCCATCCATCCATTTTCTAAGCCGCTTCTCCGTCAGGGTTGCGGGGGGTGCTGGAGCCTATCCCAGCGGTCATCAGGCGGAAGGCAGGATACACCCTGGACAGGTCGCCAGTCAATGCTCAGTCCCGATTGTTATTTGCCACATTGTTTTGGTTCTTATTTGCAAAAAGTTAAACTTTGCTCATCCCTGACCATCGCCAGCCTTCCTTCTGCCTCCTGTCACCGCACATCGCAAGCTTTCGTTGAAATTAAACGACCTCCGGCCGTTTCCTTGCATCATGTTGCTGCCGGTGTGAACGCATGGTTAGAGCAACCATCAGTCTGCTCCTCCAAACCACTTGGCTTTTATTACTCTACAAGCAATTCTGTGATATTTCAGGCCAAGTTCATCACTCCACTAATCTGATACAGCGTTTTCTGCTGGTGTTGACCCAATACTGAAATGAGGTCCGATCTGCACAACACCAAACTGGCCAGAATATGCCCACTCTTATGAGAAGTTAATGATGGAATTTAGATGATGATGGATTTAGGGAATTTTCATTCATAAGAAGTCCTTCACCAATGATCATAACTTGCACAAATGATGGGCTGCGCTTGGATTCGGGGGTCTAGAACAAAAGACCTGCTTAGTGACCATTAAAAGAGTAAGGATAAAAATGAAATCTCATTCCGCCCCAATCATCCGATGATGATCACACTTCTCCTCTCATTTCTCTTCTCGACTGAACCGCAGTCCCTCATTTGGGGGCTCGTGTGAGAAAGTGTGTGTCCGTGTCAGACAGTGTGAATGTGTATGTGTGGGAGACAGTTCTACCCATGTTCTCATCGGCGGCTCCCAGGCGGTTCTTCACGTGCCCGGCTCATCTGCCAAAGCCCCTAATGAAGTCGCAGCAATCTCGTTTCCACGCGCTAATCTCGCCCGACGTGGCCGGCCCGCACGTTGGCACGCATTTGTAAACGTTTCCCTCCAAGTGACTGAAGAGAGTGCAACAGGGACCCGGGCGAGATTAGAGGAGAGAAGATGAGCAGTTGTCTGGAAAGTGGAGAGTCGAGAGGCTCCTAAATGATTCTTGGCTTGGTACCGTTGTTGGAAAAAGCTTCGCTAAACATTATGTGGATTCTTCACAGCCTTTCATCTGATTTGAAAATTATACCTCTTTAAAAAACAAACCTTTTCAAAAGGTTCTTCACAGAAACCAGAAGGGATTCTACTACGGAACCACTCCAAAGAGCCCTTTTTGGCATCGGCATTTTCCAAGAGGACTTCCATAATTTTTTTTTCTTCTCAATATTGAGTGTGTGGTGTTAGCAGAGAGATCCAGAGGGGTTTGGTGTGAAATGGTTCAAATGTCTTTACAGTGGTGGTGATGGGAACCAGGCGTCGCCATGACTACAACACAGATATAGACACTTTATTTACCACCCAGAACCACCAGAGAACCTACACGAGTCTTCTGAGCTTATATGGAATGTTGATGATGGAAAATAGTGGAAAATCTGGAATAATGAGTTTTCTTTGGGGACTATTTTGCCGCACAGCGCCCCGCATGTCTCCCTCCACCATGAAAACAATACATTTAATGCTTAGATTAAAACTTCTTAAACTTTCATGGAACAATATGTCAGTTATCAGGCAGTGGATTCATGAGCATTTCACATAATAACTTTCTGTGAGGAGCTTTTAAAGGTGGACGTCTGGTTCCTATCACCACCACTGTGAACAGCTCCGACTCTAGAAGGGAGCATTTCCCACCAAACAGCTCTGAATGACTTTATTTACATCTAAACCGCTTCCACAATCAATGTGTATAAAAGCCATGTTGTAATTTTATATTCATTATTTTTACTTGTTATGACTTCTAAACTTTCAGATTCTAAACTTGGCATAAAAATGTTCCTGAATATCTTTAATTTAAATATAATAAATAACACAATATATGTTTATAGATGATGATGATAGTTGCAAATTTAGGATAGAGATCCAATTAGCAGCGATTATTTAAAAATTCCCAATAATGATGAACTTTGTTTATTCATTGCAAAGTAGCGAGACAGTAATATTAATTCAATATTTCAATATTAATGTGAAATGTTTTCACACAATTGAATACATGCTCAATACAGGAAGTTATTTTTGAAATATAAGTATGATGGTTAGTAAATGATTAATGGTAATTAATGACTAGATTTCTGAAATTAAAAACGATTATGTTGCTTATTTGTACATCATAAAACTGACTATTATAAGGCAAGGCAAGTTTATTTATAGAGCACCTTTCATGCACTGCTGTCATTCGACAAATGAAACCAAATTCCTTGCATGTGTAAACATACCTGGCCAATAAAGCTTGATTCTGATTCTGATTCTGATCCAAAGTGGAAAAAGTCCACTTTGTCCGAGTCCGAGTTGATTGACAGAAAGAAAAGTAAACAAGAACAGAAATTAAAAACCTGATTAAAACCATTAAACAATGGATTTAAAAGAGAAACGCATTTATTTAAAAAATCAATCATCAATCAATTAAAATCAATTTAGGAATTAAATTATCATAGTTAAAAAAATCTAATTGAAGATTAAATTTTAAAAAGTTAGATTAGCATAAACGTATGCCTATTATTATTATTATTATTATTATTATTATTATTATTATTATTATTATTATTGACCACATATTCTTCTTTTGTGTCTGTCTCATTCAGTGATGCTGAGGTCTGGACTCTGGGGCGGTCAGTCCATCGTCCAGCTTCTTTGTTTGGTGTGTCCGTCTTCTTTTCTCAGTTAGGTTCTTCTTGATCAGCTACACGTCCTTTCAGACCCACAGCGCTTAGTGGTCTTCTCACAGTGGAAGGATGGACTGAAACACCTGTGGATGTTTTCAGATCTGAAGCAGCTTGATCTTCTCCTCTCTCTCAGAGATCAAAGCTTTCAGTGCTGTTTATCTGCTGGGCAGTTTTGGGGGCTACCAGGTCTCCCAGGTGGTTGCTAGGAGCCTCATTATCTCTGGAGCTTTGAATCATTTCTGAACTCCAGTTTTGGAAACATCTGCGTTTGGACACATCGTCCTTTTTTCTTATTTGTGCAAGTGGATAATACGTATATTTCGTGACTGCCAGGCCTTTTAAACTCCGATGTTTTCATTTTGAAGCATTCTCATCTGTTTATCATGCAATGTTAAAACAGTATAAAAAAGCAGCTGTTTTTTTGTTTTTTTTAACTTTGAATTACATGAATAAATGAAAAATAGCGAAAATGGACATATAATGTTCAGTTCCACCGTGAGGAAATATTTAAAAGACCGCAAAAAGACAACATGAATTGACTTCTCCAGGCTACGAGGGGCTAAAAAACATCAATTAATGTCAAGAGCAAACATAATAACACAGTTTGTTGATGATAAAGCCTGGAGGGCTATTGTGCACAAGAACATTGAGCGTAATGTGTTTCTCCTGTGGAAAACAGTTGGGAGTAAAGACCTCAATCTGGACAAACAAAGTGCACAATGCACCCGGCCTCCTTACTCTGAACCAAATGAGGTACAAATCAAATCTCGGCAGTGTGAAATGAAGCTGAAATTAGAATATTTGTAAGTTGATTGCTGAGAACTTTTCCGCCGTGCCTGTGGCGTTGGACCTTATTTGCGTCGCTCAACTCGACACTTTTAATTAGCGGCGCTGCTTAATATTTGACCTGCAGTTAGCACTTAGCTGCTCATTACTTTGTCTACAGGTAATATTTCACAGCATTTCATAATTACATTTGAATCCAGCAACATACGTTTCCTAACGATATCAATTGCTATAGATGCTGCTGAGCTCCGTGGCCTGGAGCAATGCAGCGCGTGCCGAAAGTGCGACGGTAGCATGTAAAATCCGAGCTGTGTGGCGCGTCAGGGTAAAAACGCTGCGAAGCACTAATCGTACGACCTCTATGTGCTCTTGAAATACGAGTGGTGTAAAACGAACCAGACTAAATCTGATTCCTTGGCCGCAGGAAGGCTTTACGAGGATGATGAGTGGAGTCTGGCAGAAAGCGTGGGATGGTTTAATAGGTTGAACTGTCTTTCCCTTTTCCTACACACTCCTGTCATCTCAGTGCTTTCAAAGAGGCGTTACAGGAACACACAATAGGAGCGCTTTATCTGGCCTGGGCTCGTTTCTCTGGAGATCGTAGCTAAGAAGGTTTCAGAAGGCCCGGATGTGGGATGCTGGAGCAGAAACGGATGGGAGGTCCTGCTTTAAACGCTTTTCCTCCTTTCCAGCCCATATTTTCAACGTTTAGCTGGAGAGTTTGGATCTTGTGGAGCCCTGCTGGTGACGTCCTGTATAAATAAAAATAATACGTGGCCATGACTTAGTAAGGCGTGGGAATGAGATGATTAAGTTATGGCCATGGCATGAGAACGAGATCCTAATGCATGGCCACGACTTAGTAATGCATGGGAACAAGATCCTAATGCATGGCCACAACTTAGTAAGCCGCAAGTCGTTCCCACATCTAACTAAATCATGGCCATGACTTAATCATCTCATTCCCACATGTTATTAAGTCATTATTTTTATTTATACAGGACGTCACCGTTGGGGCTCTGTAGGATCCATCTGATTGGACCTTCTCATTATCTGATGGGTGTTGTGGTCAAAGACTCTTGCTTTATTTCTAGATTAGCCAAATGTGGTGCTGATCTGCTGGAGATTTGTAAGTGGTAACAAAAATGACTAATTTTCCATGTAGAGGCAATAAGTACCCTTTCTGCCTTGTGGATGGGGGCTTTGTCATCCATCAGGATAACAACCAGCTGGAAAAGCATAGCAACGGCCTAAAAACACCTTAGCAACCAACTGGAAAATTATAGCAATGGACTAAGAACACCTTGACAACCACTTTGGATACCTTAGCAATGGCCTAGGAACACCTTAGGAGCAACCCAGGATAGAATATCATTTGCCTCAGAATACCTTATGGACCAACTGGGATAGCATACCATTCACCTAAGAACACCTTAACAGCCACTTGGGATAGCATAGCAATGGACTAAGAACACCATAGCAACCACCAGGGATAGCATAGCAATGACTTAACTACACCTTAGCAACCACCAGGGATAGCATAGCAATAGCCTAAGAACACCATAGCAACCACTTGGAATAGCATAGCAATGACTTAAGTACACCTTACAACCACCTGGGATGGCACAGCATTGGCCTAAGAACACCATAGCAACCACCCGGGATGGCACAGCATTGGCCTAGTAACATTTGGAATGGCCTAAGAACCCCTCAGGAATCAATACAGCTAGAAGCATTTATTCAGGTTTCTTTCACAAAGTTCCTTCGTTTTTTTCTTGTTCTTTTAGGGCCGAGCTATGCATTCATTTTTTTAGTAAGGTAAGCACGCGCTCAGGCTTGAGGTACAACCACAAAACACTCCGTCTTGCTAATCTGTCAAGAACCGAGCTTTTTAAAGCCGTTGTAGCAGATTCGAAATGAATAATTAACCGACTCGTACAAAGGAGGCGAGCGATAAGCCCCAGATTGCTGAAACCGAACAGTTTTGTTTTACCAACAAACGCTGCCTCCTCTTTCATACAGTCTGCCGTGTTGGAGGGGACTGGGACTTTTCTGTCTGCTCTGATTCATCGTCCCTGAAAGAGACTCCTGACAACTCCAGAAATATCTGATTACAGCTTTTCTCCCAGCGTGGTAAACACTGGTCCCCACCACTGTTTCACATTCGCAAAGCCTGACCTCAAAAGCCCATGCTTTGTTAGCAAAAAGGAGCTGCATGACTTTAATCTATTATTAATGCACTGCGGCCTCCCAGCCTTCAGCCAGGCGGGGGTGGGTGTGTGTGTGTGTGTGTGTGTGTGTGTGTGTGTGTGTGTGTGTGTGTGTGTGTGTGTATAACATAGCTGCATTATCTCCGAACGACTCAAGCAAGAAGATTCAAACCAAACATGCGACAGTGAATAACAGACCGCGCCACATTAAAAGGGAACCTGCGTTAAGAGAACGGCGATTCAATTTTTTGTTGTCGTTTTAAAACACCGGGTGTTTAAGAAGAGGTCTAGACGTATCGCTGGCCTTTTGCTATATACGTTTCATTTACGTCACATCCTCATATTAATTTGCAATACCGTGGAAAAAATCTGAGACCACCCTTCATTTAACCTCTTTTTGTCTTAAGTTTCTTCACCAGCTGTGGGCCGACTCGAAAGATCTTATGTAGCTAAGGCATAATAGATGCGCCCTCATGCCTGACAGTTGGCAAGGTGTTCTTTTCATCAAATGCTGCTCCAGTATTTCTCCAAACATACCTTTGTTGACTGAGGCCAAACAGTTCAATTCCTCTTTCATCAGTCCATGGAAACCTCTTGAGGCCTTTAGTTTATCCAAGTTTAAGTTTTGGCATGTGTACTTCAGATGTTGAGATCTCTGTTTAAGGTTACCTTCTAATGACCCTTCTATGAAGATGATGTGGGAAGACAGTGGGCCAGTGCACCACTGTTTATGTAGGTGCTTGGCAGTGATGTGGGGGTTTTGCTTTGCATAACTAAGCAGCCCTTCGTTTGATTTCCAGTTAAAGTTGCCAGCACTGAGGTAGTTTAAAGTTGATATTGATGTATATATCAGACCACTGTCTTGTCCCATTCAACCTCTTTTTATCTTCAGTTTCTTCGCTTTTTCTTCACCCTCGTGCCTGACAGTCAGCAAGGCGTTCTTTTCGTCTAATGCTACTTCATTATTTCCCCAAGCTTACCTTTGGTGATTGACGATTCTTTCATCAGTCCACAGAAACCGATTCCAAAATCAAGTTTTCTGTTGTCTACTTCAGATGTTGACCTTCGTGATTATCTCAGTGAAGGTTACCTTCTGATGACCCTTCCATGAAGATGACCCTTGTGCAGCAACACTAGACAGTGGGCCAGTGTGCCACTGTGTATGTAGGTCCTTGGCAGTGATGTGGGGGTTTTGCTTTGCATGAATTACCAGCCTAATAGCATTTTTCTAGGTCTTCCAGATATTGTCTTGACCTCATGAGACAAATAAAATCTGAGACCCTTCAAAAAGTATCTAGTGGATCACCTGCAATGGTGCCAAACATTTGCACATGCCACATTTTATTTTGGTATTTTGTTCTAACTGTATGTAAGTCAGCAAATCAAAGGTCCTCGTGCATTGAAGTTGGTAAAATAGTGGCATTTTAAAGTTTGTTCCATGCTGATGTTGTACTAAATTAACTAATGACCAGGGGTGCCCAAACACAGCCACCCTGAAGCTGGAATTTTATCCACCTTTATAGCTAAAACCGAGAAACAGCTGAGCTTGAGATTACTGAGCACCTCCACATGGTTTCAGCATGATTTAGGCATGCAGTTAGCGCCATGCTAATTACTGTACACAAGTTGCACTAAATATGTTGCTGTTGTTGGATCAAAACCTTGTATCTCCAAAACGATCATTTTACAGCAGAAGGTAAAAACTTACTCTACTGTTAATGTAAGTCAATGGAACCAGACGTCTTTCCAAGTAATTTTAGATCATTTCTGTTGGTCCGTTCATCATGAAATTTACATACAAGGTGTTGGACCACAGGTTCTTTCAAGTCATGTCAAAACCTTAAAAATGACAGAAATGGAGATACGAGGTTTAGTTCCGACACCAGTGATATATTGGTTGATTGAATACATTTGGGGTAAATCTGGTTTTTCATCAAACTGTTTTTTCCAGTGCTGTTTTTCTGTTTCTTTTACCAAGGCTGCTGTCGGCACAGAGCACAGTGAGTGAGTGAGTGAGTGAGTGTGTGACTGTAAGGAGGTGATGGGGGGAGGTTTGTATCCAGGTTGAAAATACTGTATAATTCACATGCTACTGACAGCCTTGGCGGAGAAAACAGAACACTATGCCAAGAGTTTGATGTAACATTGAGAAATACTTGCCAGAGTGTTACAGCATTTAAGAGTGAAAAAGCTGAAATGGAATGGGGGCTGTTAAAAGCATGGCCTACAAAATGTTCCTCGACCCCTTAAGATCTTCATCAAAAAGTCTGCTGCTGGTCATTGCTTTAAGAGATGGGATGCACCTTGGTGATATACAGTAGAGTGCAAAAGTCAGAGCCCACCCTTTATTATTTATAAATGGTTACTTCCAATACTGTAGTTCCAAAACTGATAGAAGCTACAGAGAAAATGAGACTCACAATGACACTAACAACCACCTGGAAGAACTGGTAGACACCAAATAAGATCAGATAAGCTGCACTGAAAGCCTGAAAGTCTGAAAACATCCACTGGTGTTTCTGTCCATCCTTCCACTGTGAGAAGACCACTCAGCGCTGTGGAAATGGTCAACCAGCTTCTAAGACTGAACTTCTGATTCGTTGAGAAACTGTAAGTGATTCTCATGAAAACAGTGAAAGCTAAGAACTGGCTGTAAGGGACAGACGTTCTTTAGGAGATTTGTGGTCAGGAGATAATTGCGGTACACTTTGATAATGGCTTGGTCCAGTCATCTAAAAGACAGGCCACTGAGTAACGCTGATATTTCTATTGAAGATGGATGGTTATATTAGGTTACACAATGTTTTAGTGAAGTGGAAGATATTGTCTCTGCTCCGTATTACAGCCAGCAGCAAAACAGCAAAGCCCAGAAGATCAGGCTGCGATAGAGCTTTATCTCGACAGTAATCTCTAAGAAAAAGGCTTGTGTACAGGTGTCAAGTGGGAAGAATAATTACCTCAGTGTGTAGTACATTGTCTTGATATACAGCAGGCACTGCTGAGAAAGATAGTGAAGGGTCCTTCTGCTGTCCTTCAGAAAATGCATTACTTTATAGCAGTCTTAAGGCAAAGTCTGGCAAGAAACCAAATTTCAGAATTTTCCCCTCAGATTAACCCCAAACTTAGAGAATCAGCCAAGACTAACTGTGATCTCCCAGCTGGGAGACCATGGTCCTTTCAGCATGGGGTTTCCATGTTCTCCTTGTGTCTGCATGGGTTTCCTCCCACAGTCCGAGGACATGCAGTCAGGCCAATTGGACACGCCATGTGTTTGACTGTATATGTCGGTCTGTCTGCCCTGCGATGCCGACCTGTCCAGGTTGTGTCCTGCCTTCTGCGCAATGACTGGTGGGATAGGCTCCAGTACCCTCCATGGCCCAGAAGGATAAGTGGCTTAGATAATGTGTGTGTATGTGTCTGTGTATGATGTTAACTGCATGCCTTAATCATTCCACACTCACCACAATCCAGACCAAGACTCTCCTAACCATGGACAGCTCTGGCACTCATGCAGCTCATGATGTTCTGGTCAGAAGATCTAATGAACATCTGGAGCAGTTAGTTTGTTAAGTCGTTTAGTACTTTTTTCCCAGGAATGAATGAAAATGTTCCATGTGCCGACCATAGAGCACTGCCTGTGCCAGATGAAGAACAGTAACTGTTCTGAAGTTTTTTAAAGCGTTTCTTTGGGAAATTTCATGACTTCTGAAAGGCACAACAGTCTACATGCTTGCTCTTTAGGAAGTCATGAACATCACCCTACACTCTCAGAAATAAAGGTACAAAATTGTCTCTGGGGCTGGACCCCTCCTGTCACTGGAGTGGAACCCCTCAAGGCTCCATCTCAGTACCTTCAGTCAGGGAACATAACTGAACCATAATCCACTGAAATGATCTGTTCTAAGCTGGACTGACTCCACACACCCCGCCTCGCCTCCAGGCTTTTACTCTACTGCTCTGTTTTAAAACATTCGGTTATGAAAAGGAACAAATGCCAACTTTTCACCTGGAGAAACTGATTTAAGCTCCACAGTCAGACCTTAAACCCACTGTAGAACCTTTGAGGGGACATTTACACTGTTTGTACCTTAAAGAATGGAAAATGTACCTGCAGAGAACCTTCATTTCTAACAGTGTAGGTGAGAGCTGAGTGCTTTCTTCTCTCAAACTCCTGACCGTGCAGTGCTCTGCTACTGCTGGAATCTGAACCCACGGCCTTTTGTTACTTAGATTTTTGTGTCCACAAAAGTGTGTCATGCCACTTCTGGTACAGTTAAAAGCAAGGTAGGTCAAAGCTAAGTGACGTGTTTGTACTGTGGATGGCCAATATCCAGCCCATCCGCCCAACCAATCGACTACCAGCTACGGTTTGTGGCGAGGCACGCTTGTTGGGCAGTCAAATCGCCCCCCAACCCCTACACAGACATGCCACTACTAACAGCTCCAGAACAAATCCTCAAAACTCGTTAGCCGTTGTTCCGGCATTGCCTATTTTGAGTCATTTTAGCCACACCAATTAGATGAATTATTGTGAAGAACATGATTTAGAAAGCAATTTTGTTCCCCACTTCCAGTCTGGTTAGACTGAAGGAGACTCAGTAGTCTGAGCTGGAGGGAAAGCCATTTGTGAGAAAATATTTATCCCGTTTAGCCCCCAGACTGAAATAGTCCAACCGTATAGAGGTATGTAATCATCAGCAGACAAGCCCGCTTAAAGGAGGGCCTGTAAAACCTCTCAGAATGGTGGACGCTGACCTTAATGGTATGAGTGAGGAGATAGAAGCTCAGTCACTGGCGGTTTTTCAGTTTTCAGCATCAGAACAAAGAAACAAAAACATACTTAATAGAAAATCACATAGAAGCCCCAACAACTAAATCCAATGTCAGAGTTTGTTTCAGTGTTTATGCGTGACTCTGTTCTTCAGTGGTCAGAACCCCCACAGGACCCTCACAGAGCAGGTACTATTTGGGTGGTGGGTCATTCTCAAGACTACAGTGACACTGATGTGGTGGTGGTGTGTTAGTGTGTGTTGTGCTGGTGTGAGCGGATCAGACACAGCAGTGCTCCTGGAGTTTTTCAACACCTCGTTGTCGCTGACTTTACATCTACAAAGTGGGCCAACAAGGTAGGAGTGTCTTAGAGTGGACAGTGAGTGGACTGCTGTGTCTGATCCACTCGTATCAGCCCGTCAGTGTTACTGCAGTGCGGAGAATGACCCACCACTAAACTAATACCTGCTCTGCGTGGGTCCTGTGGGAGTCCTGACCTTTGAAGAACAGGGTATCAAAGCATGCAGAGAAACAGATGGACTACAGTCTTTAATTGGAGCTGATTAAAAGGATAATTAGTGTAGAATCAATTAGGTGTACTTAATAAAGTGTATATAGATTCGTGCCCAAATGAAAAATAAGCTCACTTTTAATGATGTGCATCATGAAAAAAAACGTCTTGGCTGGTCTTGCTGAGTTGGTCCAGGGTCATGGACCTTATGTTAGATGTCTGAAGTCTGTAACCTTCCTGATGGCATTAGTGTCCAGGTCAGTCCAGGGGTCACTTCCCCCTTCAGCATACAGTTTTAAATGACAGCAACTGATCGTCATCTTTTGTTATGTATTTTTGATGCAAATGCTGAGATGTAAAGTTGTGCAGAGACTGGCAGAGGTAAGCTGAATGAGATGAAGAAAAACTGAAAGAGGGTTCAAAAATAAGCAGGAAATTAAAAGAAGTCCAAATAGAAATTAAATACCAGTAGAAATCAGATCAAAATGTATGTTTAGAATTCAAACTTGTGTTGAAATCTTTTCGAATGGATGTAAAGTTCATGTGTAAAGCTTGAACTGCGGCTATTTCCATACTGGCCGTAGCCCTTAATAACCAGTCAGTGATATAAGGCTAAAAAAGTGGCTATATATGTATAATTAACTTTCATACTTTAATCTACTTGAGTTATTATCATTGGTAATTTAAATACACTTGTCATAAGTGTTTCAAAATAATGTAGTGTCTATTAAAATATATTTAAAGTGCAAACTTTGAAAGTGTGTACTTTTAATATTCTAATTATCACAGTCCTGACAGCGTTGCCATGGTGATAGCATCTGAAATCAAGCTTTTTCACTCTCATTTAAGCCGGAAGGCAAGAAGTTGCAAGATCCTTTGTACTGTTTTCATATGCATATAAGGAGGGAGGGCTAGGATTGGCTGGGCCCTGAAGCAATATGACCTTATGTAAGATTAGTTCATGTGCATGTAAACTGTCTTCACTTTATTTCAATAGTTTATGGCTCCTAATATCAGCCCTCGGGGACTATAGGTGAAAAGTAAAGGGAGGATGACACTTTTATATTCACCTTTAAGCTAATTAATGTGCACAACATGGTGTGAAAGGCTTAAACGGCCAAGAATACTGTTTACAATTGCTTACCTGAACAGTACGAGTGTTTTTGCCTAAAAAACTCTCTATAACAAAGGATGAAAGCACAGAAATTGAGCTGTTAATAATCTGATTTATTTATTTTTTTGCTTCCAGTAAAGTTTCCTGAACTCTACTCCTGCGAAAAGAAGCACACTTAAGTATACTTGTACTTAATATAGAGAAAATTAAAAGTATATTCTTTAATTCTTTTTTTTATGGAAATACATCTAAAATATTTTGTTTTTAGATCTCTCACCACAGCCACGGTGGTACTCGTGGTGCCCCACACTCACTGCTCTGCGTAGCGACACCTCCCAGGCATCCATGGCAAAACGAAGTGGTAACGGAGGATACATTGCTCCCTCCCTTCGGAGGAGCTGTCCCGGCATCCCCACAAAGTCTCGTCCCTTGTCTTCGCCACCCATCTTCCCCGTGCTGCTCCTCCTCACAGTTCTTGGCTGGGCTCGGTCTTCATTGCTGGTTATGCTATTCCCTTCCATTCTTCTAGGGGGTGATCCCACTTCTGACTCCACTGTGGCATCGGCTGAGAAGAAGAAGACACTTCAAACTAGTGCCCTTTTATTAGGGCAGACCTGCTGCTCAGTGCTACCTCAATGGCTGGGAGGCAACCATAAATCTCTTGGATGTGGTAGACACTAAACCCCGCCAACTACCCCCACAGCCCAGCACATTAACTCATGAGCAACACAAATACACACATAACACAAATACACACCGCCAACCCTAGAATAACAATTACTTACTAGTCTTTGTGTTTTACTGCAGACATGGTGGTACCTGTGCTAGTTTTTAAGTATATTTTCAAAGTAATACATTTTATTCTGTACATTATTACTTGAACACATGCATTTCTTAACATACATGAGCATACTAGAACACATGTGTCTGAAGCATATTACTTAGTCGTATATTTTAAAGAATTTTAAAGCATTTAGTACATTTTAGCAGCAATACAACTCAAACTAAGCTGCAGTCGATTACGGGTATAAAGTATATATTAGAAATAGATTCCAAGTAGTGTCGAATTTTGATCCCAACAGTAGCTTATGTCAAATTCATTGCTTGTAGGCTTGCAAGACGTATTTCAACATTGGCTGAATATAACATAAGTCCTCAAAAGTTGTGTTTAGTTATTCTTAATAATGTATCTAATCGTTTGTCTTATAAAAATACACTTAAATATCCACTTTTTTTCAAAGTGCATGACAATGATACTGAATTCTAATTTTTTAAAATACATTTTTTTGCAGCACAAATATAAATGAAATTTATAATATACTCCAAGCAAATAGCAGCATATTTAAATCTGTAATATTTAAAGTGCAACATTGCATCTGTTCCAATGTTAGTACTGTTTTGAACAGATAAACGTCTGTGGTCCAGATAATCGGCATCACAGATCATTTCTTCAGATGCCATAGACTTTAGGCAAATAAATCAGTTAAACAAACAAACAAACAAATAAATAAATAAGATTTGGAACAGCTGTGTGAACAGGTCTCTCTCTCACTTTCTCTCTCTCACACATACAGTCGTTCCCACAGGTGTCTAATTTGTTTATTACAAACAAGCAAGCTGTCAAAACATTAAAGGCCAGCGTCACTGACCTCTCCTGTGTTTACTCAAATATTGTGCTTTCATTAATTGCATAGTGCATTGTTTTTTTTTTAACAACTGATTTTGTTACCGGCACTGTGTTAAAGCCTTACAATCCCGAATGCAAAGAGAACATAGTTACATATGTGCTTCAAAATATATCGTTCTAGAACATGTTTCCATACATGTGAATATATAGCCTTCAATACATGCCAATATACTAATGTAACATATCAGATGAAGCGTAGAAAGTGGATTATCTTGTACCAGTGGTGCATGTGTGCAACCAATCAGCAGAATCCAGACGTGTGCGGATAAAAGAGAAAAATGGTTTTATTGGCTTCAGCGCAGTCAAACAACAGGCAAGGGTCAAAACCAGGAGGTGGAAGTAGATCACAATAGTGATCATAACCGACAAAACAGAAGGGCTAGGCAGAAGACGTGGTCAAAAGACAGGCAAAGGTCCCAAAACACAGGCAAGCAAAACCGAAGAGAGATAAACAGGAGATAAAGGTTGGATAATCAGCAACAACAATCAGAATCAACGCTCTAAACTCAACTGCTACTAAAGCCCAGGCTTATATACTATCTAGCACACGACATGTGACATAAGACCACAGGTGATCCCTCTCAATAATCAGGGGGTTGTGAACGCCGATAGGTTTGCAACCGAGTGTCAGAAGTATTCTGGGTGGTGTAGCCAGTCTCAGAGTCCGAATCCGGAGGAAGCCGAGAGATCACATGATTTCCCAAAGTATTCTGGGAAATGTAGTCCATTACTGTTCTGGAATCTGTCTGAGGCGTGACAATGTGAATGTCTGGGATATGCTAGATGGTCAGTTCTGATAGTTGACATTTTAGAGGCAGAAGAAATGGGCAGGCTTGAAGACCTGAGTGACTTTCACAAGGGCCAAAGAGTCGGAGCATCTCTGAAATGGTGAGGCTTGTTGGCAGCTCGCGGTCAGCAGCGGTGACGGGGCTGGGTGTCCAGGGATCGTTGATGCGTGAAGGGCAATGAAGACCATCCCGTCTTGTCTGAAGGCTACTGTGGCGCAAGTCACAGAAATGTTTGATGATCATGGGAGGGATGTGTCACAACACAGTGCATCGCACCCTGCTGTGTATGGGGCTGCATATCTGCAGAGTGGTCAGAGTAGCCAGGCTGACACTTGTACGCTGTCAAAAGTGCCAACTATAGACAGACGAGCATCGGAAGTGAATCGTAGAGCGGCGGAGGAAGGTCGCTGGGTTTGATGAGTCCTGTTTCCTTCTACTTCACATGGACAGCCAGGTATGTGCGAGCCACATACCCAGAAGCGAAGAAGCGATAGCCCTGGGATGCACTGTGGGAAGAAGTCACGCCAGTGCAGGGAATGTGATGTTCTAGACAACATTCTGCTAGGATACCCTGGGGACTCATGTGGACGTTGATTTGACAGGTGCCACCTACCAAGACATTGTTGTGGACCAGGTATACCTCATGTACTTCCACTCACTGGCCACTTTATTGGAAACACCTACCTTGTACTTCCACTAACTGGCCACCTATCTTATCCTTCCTTCAACTGGGCACTTTATTAGAAGCACCTTGTACTTCCTTCATGATGATGGTATTCCCCAGTGGAAGTTGCATCTTTCAGCAGGATGATGACCTGCCACACTGCTCACATTGTCCAGGAATGGTTTGAGGAACATGATGTAGAGTTCAGTGTGTTGCCCTGGCCTCCACATTCCCCAGACAACAATTGTAGGTTGTTTGGGATGTGCTGGAAAAACAAGTCTGACCTTTGGCGACTCCACCTCACAACTTCCAGGAATTAAGGATCTGCTACCATCATCTTGTTGCCAGATACCACAGGGCACATTCAAAGATCTTGTAGGTCTTTATTAGAGCATCATTCTGGATATGAATGTAATCTTAAGACTAAGACTGGTGATGATTTATGGATGTGTCTTGTGTCGTACAGACCTATAATGACAAGCTTACTTTAAGAGCTTTGAATAAATTTACAACCGAAACAGCGTCTGACAGTTTCCTCGTGGCTTCTGAGTTACAACGGCATGGGTCAGATAAGGATGAACGGGAAAAAAAAACTCAGCAAGAAACTTGGGTCTCTCTGTCTCTCTCCTTCTCTCTCTCTCTCTCTCTCTCTCTCTCTCTCTCTGTGTCCTTTCCCGTCTCACCCATGTCCTGAGGCGCTGACTCTTTGACAGGAAGGATCTGTCTGCAGTGTCTGGTGTAATTATCGCTGACTTGCTGAGTGGAGAGAGAGGAGCACACACATGAGTAAGCATCTAGAGCACTACTCTCTGAGACTGACATGATCTTTGTGACCTTAGTGAGTACATCCCCTCTGAGCCCACCACTGATCTAGCCACATTGTGTTGGTGTCTTGCGAGAGTGAAGTGGGTGAGCTGTTCATCTGTTAATCATGTATTACCACTGGCCACTTTGTTACAAACAACTTCATTATACTTCCACTCACTGGCCACTTTATTGGAAACACCTACCTTGTGCTTCCACTCACTGGCCACTTTATTGGAAACACCTACCTTGTGCTTCCACTCACTGGCCACTTTATTGGAAACACCTACCTTGTGCTTCCACTCACTGGCCACTTTATTGGAAACACCTACCTTGTGCTTCCACTCACTGGCCACTTTATTGGAAACACCTACCTTGTGCTTCCACTCACTGGCCACTTTATTGGAAACACCTACCTTGTGCTTCCACTCACTGGCCACTTTATTGGAAACACCTACCTTGTGCTTCCACTCACTGGCCACTTTATTGGAAACACTTACCTTGTGCTTCCACTCACTGGCCACTTTATTGGAAACACCTACCTTGTGCTTCCACTCACTGGCCACTTTATTGGAAACACCTACCTTGTACATCCACTCACTGGCCACTTTATTGGAAACACCTACCTTGTGCTTCCACTCACTGGCCACTTTATTGGAAACACCTACCTTGTGCTTCCACTCACTGGCCACTTTATTGGAAACACCTACCTTGTGCTTCCACTCACTGGCCACTTTATTGGAAACACCTACCTTGTGCTTCCACTCACTGGCCACTTTATTGGAAACAGCTACCTTGTGCTTCCACTCACTGGCCACTTTATTGGAAACACCTACCTTGTGCTTCCACTCACTGGCCACTTTATTGGAAACACCTACCTTGTGCTTCCACTCATTGGCCACTTTATTGGAAACACCTACCTTGTGCTTCCACTCACTGGCCACTTTATTGGAAACACCTACCTTGTGCTTCCACTCACTGGCCACTGTTAATATCACTGCAGTCATCTCGATGGCTAAATATTGCACTGCTTCATATTATCATAGTACTGATATGCACCTGCCTGCTAAGCAATCACAGAACAATGAAATGTTAGTTAAGTCTAGAAAGTAGGAGCAGAATTCCAGCCTAAAAAAAAGTCACGCTTAATCGGCCTCTTTGCCGAGCCGCTGAGAAGCTTCTTTGACGAAAGCCACTTGGCTGTCAGGTCACTGATCATTTGCGGGGCATTGATCCTAATTCTGCCCCCCGAACGTGATGGAACACTCCACAAACTGCTGCTTCTGTCCGTCTGAATGATTTCAATTACTTCACCATGCGGGAGAGGACGAGGATGGGCCGGGCCGTTACGTAACGCCCGTCGGTCAGAGGGATCGCGGAGCGAGCGGGCAGATGGGGATCCACAGTGACACGGAAAGCCGAGCGCAACCCGAGCGGACAGCATGGAGTCTAACGCTGGCTCAGAAGGTTATATCATCAACAGACAGTGGCGTGACCTGGCGGGAGGACGAAAGTGGACAGACGGATAAATTGTTGTGGTAGTGGAGATTTCAGTAGGACAGAAAAGCTCAGCATAAACCGTAAACATACAGATATGCAGTACAGTGTACACAACATATTAGTATTACAGTACTGTATATAGCAGTAAGTGTAGTACTGTAAGTATGAGTATAGTACTGGAAATGATAGTATTACCTATAAATACAGTACTGCACTGTAGTTATATGTATGGTTGTGTGGGTGCTAGTTACTCTAATATATATATATATATATATATATATATATATATATATATATATATATATATCCTTTAAAATGCAGGGGCGGGGCTAACAGAAGGCTCCACCCACAGACTAGAACTCTGTTTTGGTAGTGCCATGAAATCATGGGAAAACATTTTGAATAAATTTTACGTAAGTAGCCCCAAGATGCCAGCAGAGCTCAACTAAATTCTCAAAAGAAAGTGTCTGTAATAACTGTGTAATTACACATTAACAATGTTCATAAACACAATATACTGGTGATGTATTCATAGTTACAAATGGATTACAGGAAGACGGCTAACATCCACATGTGTATCATGATGTGTACAACAATACAGGTATTTCCACATCTGTCAGAAAGGTCTTGGGAGGAACAACAGCAGTTCGCTATTACACGTGTAATTACATAAGATAAAAATGTATGTTACATATGTTGTATCAAGATACATGTGCAAATACATGAGGAGCAACTGACAATGACGCATATGTATAATACAAGCGGTACTGCTGTATTCCTCCTGTAATAGTGACTATATCACCAGTAATTACATCGTTGTTGCGTGCATTGTTACTGTGTAATTACATAGTTATTACAGAATCCAGGCCTAAAGTTGGACCCGATCGTTCGCGATGATGCAAGGAGAGCTTTATCAGTCTCTTCTGTTTACTTAAGTCATTGTCATGGATGCCGCATGGCGCAGGTGGTCTTTAAAGCCCAAATCAAATGTAAGCAGAGGGAACGTGGAAGCGCGTGAGTGTCCTCCTATTAAAAGTTTCATTTTAGTTTTTAAAAATACGAAGTCTGGCAGAGTTCAGCCGCCCTCTGTCACATGTGTGGAGCAGAGAAGAACAGTTCTATTAGCAGGGAAATAAAGCCAAACAGACAAACAATCCCCAGAGCTCAGTGCTCGGGAAACAAAGGAGGAGAAAAGAGAGACACTCTAAATTATTTTTCAATGCGAGGTTCCTGAAGGTTGCCCTCTGTTCTTAAACTGACAGTTGCTTTTCTCCGAGCCGTCTTTGGGCTTTATTTTAAATGATTTCCAACCCTCAAATAT
Organism: Pygocentrus nattereri; assembly: GCF_015220715.1. Lineage (NCBI taxonomy): Eukaryota > Metazoa > Chordata > Actinopteri > Characiformes > Serrasalmidae > Pygocentrus > Pygocentrus nattereri. Next base: position 2,442,201 of record NC_051222.1, on the reverse strand, counting down.
AGAAGGAGTTCGAAGTCAGAACAGGTAAACATGCTGAAAATACGCCCCGTGTCTGTTTCCCAAGAGCACAGCAAACAGCCCTGATCAACAGAGGCATTTACGATGATCAACTGCACTTCCACAAATGTCATCTAGCAAAGAAAACATTCACTCTGCCATTGCAGGGATTTTCATGTGCATTCAGTTGTTTAGGTATTTGTGAAAGTAGTAGTGGTGTAAAGGTCAGCGACCACCAGACGTTTATTTATTTTCCAGTCAAAACAAATATGAAGTTGTTTTTCAGGAGAAGTTTCTGATGGGATCAGATATAAGATAATCCACTTAAGGAACGAGAAAGGCAGTGGAAAAAGCTATGGAGGAAATTGGGCTCCTAACAACCACCTGGAAGGCCTGGCAAACTGTCCCCATCGGATACACAGCACGTTCTTCCTGTCCGCCACTTTCTGGACTGGCTACCCCATTACTTGGATCACGAAAATGTTTCTGATGGGATCAGATATAAAATAATTCACTTGAGGAGTGACAAGGTGAGAGAGTTCAAAAAATGAGGAAAAGCTGTTGAGAAAATGTGGCTCCTAACAACCACCTGGAAGACCTGGTAGACACCGAAACTGTCCCTGTCAGACAAACAGCACTTACAGATGAAAAAATCCCAAAGGTCTTTCTGTCCACTATTTTCTGGCCTGGCTACCCCATTTATTGGATTAGGAACAGCAGAACCGACTTCTATGCCTGAAAGAAAGTGGACACTGTAAAGCTAAACAAGAAATAGTCAAAGCACTGGACAAAACGATGTTTTCTATAGTTGATAAGGCTTCAGTTACAAACGTCTGCTGATGCCGAAAAATGAATAACTTGCACGTAATGACCACTTTACTGCAAATTAAATAAGGAAGGGTGGTCTTTGATTTTCGCACGGTACTGTATATCGCTCCTTCTGCTGTCTATATTTGAATGGCATCGATAACAATGGATATTATCCTTTGCAAATAGGGGTGTAATGATAAACTTGGTCCTTTTGATTCTTGAAAAAAAAATCTTTACTTGCTTTTAATATTTGTAGGATATTTTCAACAAAATTTCAATGAAGCTAAACAATGACTGTTGTCCACTGTTTGCTACACAACTTACTCCGTTGCATCGTCCCACTTCATCGACACGTTTTTGCACACATCACGACGTCACTGTCACGATGCAACCAAATATGGTGGAAGGAAAGAAAAAGTGATATCCCTCCACCTTTTAACTTTATTTGAATCATAGCTCATTGAAACACGTGGAGAAATTATGTGGAGAGAGCAGATCATAAACATTTATTCCATATCACATCTGTAGAGAGGTGGGAATTACTTTAGACTGTATTTAATCTATTTAATTACAATAGACTGTCTCCCCTTTTCACAACAGTGTTCTAGTCCCATCTGATAACAGAGGTCCAGAGATGAAATATTTAGTTTCCTTGAATTTATTAGAAATACCGGAATCTTTTTCCTTACTGCCAGAGGAATGGCCACTAGGGGGCACTGCAGAAAGTATCTACTCTTTTTCTAAGTAATGTGAAGCTGACAAAGCCGACGATTTGACCATTTTCAGCCCCACTGACTCTGCAGCTCTGGCAGTATTTGATGTTACTTTATCCAACAGATATATATTTTCATAACAACCACTGAAACACATTATTTAGTGCATCCAAAAAGCTAATCAATAATCATTCTGTCCAGAACAGCCCTATTTTTTTGCCACATTGTTGATTGACATGGGCGACATAAAGGGTAAAAGCAGGTAGTGCATTAACCTCACAGCAAGAAGTGCCTGGGTTCGATTCCCCGGCCGGGGAACCAGGGTCCTTTCTTTCTGTGTGGAGTTGGCATGTTCTCCTTGTGTCTGCGTGGGTTTCCCAATGTAGTGTCCTGTGCTGGACTGGTGACCTATCCAGGGCGTTCCCTTTCTTCTGCCCAATAACCACTGGGATAGGCTCCAGCAATACCCCCCGCCCCACACTCCCCCCACCCCTTGACCAAGAAGGATTACTGACTTGGAATGTGTGTGTTGTTTGATGTTGAAAATAAATGGGAAAAGGTATGAAATTCAGATTTGAATCTGGTGATCCAGAATGTGAATCTGGTGATACAGAATCAATGTAAGTAAAGTAGGCTATAGTTTGGGCAGCTGGTAGGGCTGGAAGGGAAGATGATCCAGCAATAACATGGTAATAGGTCCAAATACTGGGTATTGGCAGTTGGAAAGGCAATTGACCCCCACTACCTTGTGACCAATTTCCCTTGTAAGTTGATCAATGATGTGTAACGTAACTCATTACAATTAGTCATAACTAGTAATTAGTCATGTAAGTGTGGCAATGCTCTTCACTTCACAGTAAAACGGTGATAACTGCCATGTAGGCATGCTGCCCTACTGACCTTACCTCTACAACCCCCTGCTCATCTGCACCTCTATAACCAAACCCAAGTGTTATGGCTCCTCACTGCTCCACAGGGTGGACCAGATGAAGCAATTACATATCAGTATTTAGAACATGTGTAATGGATAATAAGGTGTACGCTTATAGCTGTAATGACATGCTCTAACACAGACATAATTTAGCGCTTATGTGTGAACGAGTTCAAAGCTAGCATAGAGGCGGCAATTACAGAGATGGATCCAGACATATACACACATCAACTCCAGCCAATTATAGTGCAATTACTCAGAGTGGCAAGACAGGTGGCGAGATTATTTACTGAGCAAACCAAGGCTGCCGTTCAGGTTCCAGCGGCCTACAGCAGAGCGCAGAGTTCTCCACATGCTAACACACCTCATTCACCTCATGAAAGACTTGATAATTACCAGGTGGAACTGCGGTGAATGCTAAATTTTGCAGTTCTGAGGCCCTCCAGAAGATGGACTTGCAACAGTCCTCATAAAGCAGGAGCCAGATTTACTGACCACTTCTCTTGTAGCTTCACCTCGCTGGGCTACAGGTTTTGTTAGCCATCCTCTAGATATTCTTCAACAATCAGTTCGCTGATATATGTTTCTGATAAAGTGGCCAGTGAGTGGAAGCGCAAGGTTGGTGTTTCTAATAAAGTGGCCAGCTGGTGGAAGTGCGTGTGTTCTGGCCCTGCCATTGTAATGGTGACCCCTAGTGTACAGCATAGGAAGTGCGGCACAGGAACTTTGGTTTAATAACGGAAACAGGAGGTAAATTCAGTGCTGCCTGCATAAAGTCCTTGGAGCTGGCTGTGTGAATAGTTAACCTACGGATCACAAACCATACTGTGTAGCATATCGTGGCTGTCTGACGAAAGCCTTGTATCTCCATTTTTGACATTTTTCAATTTTTGGCATAATTTGAAAATACCAGTTGGGCTTTATATTCTCTGTAAATTCCGTGATGAATAGATAAGACTAACTGACCCAAAATGACTTGGGAAGACGTCTTGTTCCATTGACTTACATTAAAAGTAAAGCAGGTTTTTTGCTTCTCCTGTAAAGTTGCCGTTTTGGAGATACGAGGTTTTCTTCCGACAGCAGCGACATGTAGTTCCAGTAACAGTTTTGTCCATATGTTTGAGTCGAATCGGTGTAGTTGTATGAAGCTCATTGTATTTTCATATCGTTGTTCTCTTTTATATTCAACAATTTCACAAGAAACATCTGAGTAAAATCAATTCTTTTCACCAGAATTATTTGGATGACTTGATTAGCCGACTGCATAACTGAGTACAGCTACATTCAGTAAGGCCAGTACAGTGAAAAGATGTGTCAGCAGACAAGGCTGTTAATTGGATGTTGGATTCCTCCTGTAGAGTCACGTTCAGCACTGACCCCTGCTCAGTATTAGTAGTCAGCAAAGCATTCTTCATTTAAAAGATTAAGGCTCCAGTCATGGAAGATAGTAAAATGGACACACAGTCAGTTTCATCTCGCTCATCAAAATCATCAAATTCATCTGCTGTGTCAGTGGCTAGCATCGCAGCAGCCAAAGCAAGGGCAAAAGCTCAAGCTGCCCAGAAAAGAGCTGCCTATTCTAAATTCTCTGCATGAGGTCACATCTTCTGGGTAACTAGATTGTACATGGTAAGCTGGAGATGAAGTTTTGTCCTCATTCTTATCACCTAATGCCTGAAAAAGGGAGTTTTTAATGTGGTTCATGCTTCCCTCCAGATGGACAGACCTCACAGGTTGTCTGTTGTCATTGTCACAGGAGTTCTGTATGCACACTGCTCTCTGCGCTGTTGCGAGCTTCGTGGTGGAAGTTGGAATTCAATTTTATTTTCTGTCTCAAAGGTCTCCAGGTTTGCAACTGCTTCTTCCATTACAACTGCCTCAGTTAATGCAGCTTCTGCTTCCCTCTCTTTTTCTGGTGCATCCAATGTAGCTTTCTCCCTTTCAGCCTTGGCTTCAACACTGACCTTTTCCATCTTAATTTTGATTTCTTTCTTTGAGTAGCGCAGCACGCCAACCCTCGCCACAACTTTCCTTCATCAGATCGGTCATCATATCACTCTGCTCACGATGCCACACCTACAATGCACTTAATCCAGCACACTACACTAATAGGAACACAGCCACATTAGACCGTGCTCAATACTTGGCATGCAGCCAGCTAGTATCATCGGGGCTTGTCAGGTTTGATGATGAATGAGAAAATTATTTGGCATGGAAATCGACATTTCTTAATATTGTAAAAGACCTAGACCTAACGGCTGGTGAAGAATTCGACCTGTAAATTAAGTGGCTAGGGAGAGAATCAGCCAAACAGGCACGCTGGATCAAGTCAACCAATGTGAGAGTCTATCTGCTGGTCTGCAGCTGATGGAGAGGCTAGATAAAACGTATGGCTCCCCAGAAGCTACTGAGAAAGCCCTCTTCACAAAGATTTCCAAGGATATTGGGAAGAGAACCTCAAAAGCTTTGTGAATTGAATGATCTTCTTTTAGAGCTTGAGGTGGCTAAACAGGATGGCTATCTGCCAGGGATCTTGTATTTGGACACAGCTAGGGGTGTAAATCCAATTGTTTAGAAACTGCCATATGGCTTGCAAGAGAAATGGATGACCCAAGGGTCATACTACAAGCAAGAACACCGAGTCCCTTTTCCACCTTTCTCTTTCTTTACTGAATTTGTACACAGCGAAGCCAAGGCACGCAATAACCCTCGTTTCAGCCTAACAGCACATGCAGCAGAAGAGAAAGTTTGGAAACAGCCACAGTAATGTCTGGACACCTTTCTCTGCCCATTAAACTGACAGTCAGATGAAAGTGACTGAAGACCCAGGTAAACACTCTACACCACAAGTCTCATCCCCTCAAGAAATGCCGAGGTTTCAGGGAAATGCCATTGGATGAACGTAAACAGCCTCTGAAAGAGCATTCGATTTGTCTCAGGTGCTGTGCCTCTTCCAAGCACATGGCTGAGAACTGTGGGATGACCACTAAATGTACAGAATGTGAAAGCAAGAGGCATGTGACCGCTCTACATCCTGGGCCAGCTCCATGACTTCTCAAGTCTTCTCCCCCTCCCAGCAAGAGAGCAAGAGCAGGAGTATGGCAGTGATGTGAGGCTGTTCATTGAGAAAGATTTTTATGTGGACGATGCCCTTAAGTCATTATCACAGAGGCAGACGGCGTTGATGTTCTCAAATGAGCACAAGATATGCAAGCAGTCTCCAACCTCAGGCTTCATAAAATAGCCTTGAATAAGGCCGCTGTAAGGGATGTCTTTCCCGTGGAGGATCGAGCCAGCACTAGCAAACATTTTGACCCTTCTGCTGATGACTTTCCTGATCAACATAGTCTGGGTATAAGATGGAACATCATGACAGATGACAGAAAGATTCACGTTTCAGATTCCTGACACTAATAAGCCATACACGAGACGAGGTATTTTGTCAGTAGTGAACAGCTTGTTCAACCCTCTGGGTTTCCTTGCACCTGTTGTCATCCAAGGAAGACTGCTACTCAAGGAGTTCTCCTCTGTATTCAGTGAGTGGGATGTACCCTTACCTGAAAATAAATATGAAGAATGGAAAAGATGTCTGGAATCACTTCAAGAGCTGAAAGAGCTACACATTTAATTAAAGGAAAGTCTTCCCTCACACATGTTGGCGGGCGGGCAGGCCTTGTGGACAAGGAAACAAACCCTGTTATTGTTCCAAGTCGTTTGCATATCGCAAACTTACTTGTTAAACACCATCATGAGAATGTGCAACATCAAGGGAGGCACTTCACTGAAGTGGCTATCAGGGCAAGTGGGTCATGGATGCAAAAAGACGCATGAGCAGCGAAATTTAAAGGTACGTAAAATGTTGCAGGATGAGAGGCAGCATTGAGGTACAGCAAATGGTAGAATTATCTCCTGAGCGACTGCAGTCAGACTCTCCTTTCTCCTATGTGGGCCTCGATGTATTAGGTCCTTTGGAAATGACTGCAAGGTGGACTAGAGGAGGTCAGGCAAGCAGCAAAAGATGGCCAGTGCTGTTTACATGCATGTGCACTAAAGTGGACCATATAGAGGTAATTGAAAAGATGTCATCCTCGAGCTTCATAAATGCCCTGCGAAGATTCTTTGCCATCAGGAGTCCTGCTAAGCAACTGCCCTCTGATCGAGGCTCAAATTTTGTTGGAGCATCCAAAGAGCTCAAGATGAACAGTGCTGAAGACTCTCCTGTGCAGAAGTACCTACTGTACCAAAGATGCACTGGGGTGTTTAACCCACCACATTTGTCACATATGGGAGGTGCATGGGAATGCCTGATTGGGATGGCATGGCGTATTCTCGACTCCATGCTCCTCCAGCTTGGACGTACAGAGCTTACACATGAAATCCTTACCACTTTCATGTCTGACTCATAAAAGCATGACCCTTGATCGCCGTCTCATCCGATCCAGAATCCCCTCTCATCTTGACACCGGCTATGCTCTTAACTCAGAAAACAGGTAGCCTTCTTGCTCCCTGTACTGACGTCGGTGAAGGTGAGCTGCTGCGCCATCCGTGGAAGCGAGTAGAGAGCTTGGCGGATACATTCTGGAGTAGATGGAGAAAGGAGTACCTATCCACACTCCAGGCCCGTCATAAATGGCAGCGCAAATGACCTAACCTAAAAGAAGGTGATGTGGTTCTCATGAAGGACAACCAAGCCAAAAGAAACAAATGGCCAATGGACACCATTGTTGGCACCACTGCCAGCAAAGATGAGATAGTTAAGAAAGTCTCAGAACTGGTATTGCTCTTGTCACAAACTTGGTCAATATAGTACATAATGGATAGTGGTATCATAATTATGATACCAGACGGGGGGTGTTCTGGCCCTACCATCATAATGGTGACCCCTAGTGTACAGCCTAGGAAGTGCAGCACATGAACGTTGGTTTAATAGAGGAAACAGGAGGTAAATTCAGTGCTGCCTGCATAAAGTCCTTGGAGCTGGCTGTGTGAATAATTAATCCCATGCCATCCATGTGCAACAGCTCTTAAGGGGCAATATCTGTGAGCAATCTTGTTTGCAGTATCTATGGATCATAAACCATACTGCATAGCATATGTAGTTTTGTCCATACTGTTTGAGTTGAATTGGTGTAGTTGTATGAAGCTCATTGTATTTTCATATTTTTGTTCTCTCTTATATTCAACAGTTTCACAAGAAACATCTGAGTAAAGTCTTAAGCAAACAGCATATTGTTTTCACTGGAGTTATTTGGATGACTTATTTAGCTGTCCGGATAACTGAGTACAGCTACATTCAGTAAGGCCAGTACAGCATGGTTGATGTTTCAAATAAAGTGGCCAGTGAGCTGAAGCACAAGGTGGGTGTTTCTAATAAAGTGGCCAGTTAGTGTAAGCACAAGGTGCATGTTGGTGGCCACCTCAAACCAAATTGAAACATATCTTCGCTTCTCTTAAACAGGCTGCAAACAGTGTATATGCAAAAGAATGACTTCTACACACTCATGGCTAATGTGGGGCTTCAGGACCGAAAGGTCACGTCGCCTCTGTCTGAGATGAAGTTTGCACCTCTCCCAGCTGTCTTAAAGCTTCTCTCGCCTTATATGTGCTCGTTCTGCACCTCGTCAACCGCGTGTTCGTTCCTTTTCATCTTGTAAATCAATGTCAGGCAGAGAGGAAATGCTAACCCAGCTAACCTCGCCTTTCTGACTTTCGAAGACGTGACCTTTAAATCAACAGGCAATGTTCATGAGAGGATTGCCAGCCTGCAGAATCAATGGAGGCCTGAATAAAAATACTATTGATTGCCATTATATGTATATATATATATATATATGTTTGAAATGTATCTCCACAATGGTCACTTTACAGGAGAAGGAAAAAATCTACTTCACTTTTAATGTAAGTCAATGGAACCAGAATTTTTTTACAAGTAATTTTGGGCCATTTCTTTTGGTCCTTTCTTCATGAAATTTGCACACAATGTAAAGGACAGCAGGCCTTTTCAAATTATGTAAAATACTGAAAAATGGAGATACAAGGCTTTCTTCTGACTATATATATATATAGATCTGTATTATAGAGTGTTTCATTATTATATGTGGATTGGTACTAATTATAATCTTCTATATATAGACTATTGATTTATTTACCAAAACAACTGCATTTTTAAATAAATATTAATTTATTTAAATATTACTCATCCACAACTGACAGTAGAGTAACTTGGGCAAAGAAGATGCCCAAGGTAAGACAAAAACTGTCAACCAACAACCAAAAAAGTCATTTGACTTTGGACCGGTGAAACTTTGCTCAGGACTGTATGTATCATCGTGGAATGGTTGTACATTTGGTTTTGGGGAGGAAACATCTTTATGTTTTTTGTTTGTTTTTTCTTCCTATTTGAAGTAAAAACAAATAAAACTACATATTTGGGGTAGGAAGTCCCCCAAGACATAGAACACAAGACCCCATTTCATATTTAATTGGGTTATGAAAACACAAAGTTGTTCATAATCCGGGTTTTATTGTCGAGCCAACAATAGCAGACTTAGACACGCTTGCATGGACAGCTGAATTAATTCATATTGAATAATTTTGTAATTAAAATCACTATAAATGTTTAATTAAATAATAAAAGTGGGCCTTTCAGATGTTTTTATTTTATTATTATGTATTTTTTTTTCAGAATTTAGTGATATAAAGAGGAAAGATACGAGTTGATAAAACTTAAGATCTTGTAGAGCTTGTAGCTGCTTTAACCATTTTCTTTTTTTTTAAGGTGGACACTTTTAGGATCATGCCATCCTCGACGTCATCGGACATTACGGACCTGATTCCAGAGGCTTCAGCAGGGTGACACCAATACAGGAGCATTACAAAACCCCAAAGGCAGCACGGGTACTTGAAAAATCACCACCATTTTCCATGACCTATAATTCGTCATGTTTTTATCTCTACCTCCCAGACAGTTCTGTGTTTTTTTTCAGATGTTCCTGTTCCGATTAGATGTTCTCCACCTGGGCATTAGCTTCATCCACACCCACATCACACTCTGGACATGGGTCACCCAGCCTTATGCTCAGAGACTTGATTTCAGCCAATTTGCTTCAATGTCCTCCAGGGCCAGCGGGAAATTCCATCAAGCCATTGGTCCTTAAGACTTACCTGACCTGCTTCATCAAACTGGATGACCAGGTAGGTCAAGTGGAATTCCAGTTCATACAATATAACTCTCATTATATTGCAGTGGTCAGAACCAAACCTCATATCTCCATATTTGTCATTTTTCAGTTTTTGACATAATTTGAAAACACCTGTTGTCCTTTACATTGCATCACGATTTCATGTTGAATGGACCAAAAACAAACAGCCCAAAATTACTGTGAAAAAAATCTGGTTCCATTGACTTGCATTAACAGTAAAGTAGGTTTTTACCTTCTCCTGTAAAATGACCGTTTTGGAGATGCGAGTTTTTGTTCCGACAGCAGCGATATGGAGATTCGCTGGACACTTTATTAGAAATGCCACCGTGACTTGGTACATACTGCTATGAGAGTGTAATTAATGGACCAGGAACTGACCACTGATGAAGGGCCAAAGGATGACTAACCCAAACTTGACCTTTCTTATGACCGCCCTGTATTTCTGCAAGAGCTAAACTAATGTGGCAACACCTTGCCTTGAGTGGAGCGGAGTGTGTGAAATATTCCCTTTCCGAACTCACGTTGACTTTCTTTGACTGTTAACCTTAGTCCGTCTCCAATTTTCCTACCGTAATTCATAAACATACCTCAGATGTTTTTATGACTGCGTCTTGGCAGGTTTAATGTACTCAGCGGCCGAAAGTGCGGGGTACTTTTCTTACATTAGACTCCAGCAGCTCCAGGATTACGCGCCTATATCACATAAACAGCATATGGCAAGCACTGAGTTTGAGTTTAATGTTGGATTTGAGGCCTGTGGGGTTTGAGTGGTGTGAAGCTGTGAGCACTCTGTTGCCCAGGTACTGGAGCTGGGCTGTGTTTGTCCTGTCAGTGCAGTCATTAAAGTGGGTCTAGATACGGCTTTCATACGCACAATTACTTATGATTACACCTGTTTCTTGGGTGACCAGCAGAGATGCTCACATACCAAACACTCCACAAAATCTCAAAATATCAAAATCCCCACAACAAGCTCCTGTTTGTCTGGTAGTTGAAACATTTAAGTGTATTTTTAGCTGTTTTTGTTTAGCAGTTGAAGCATTTAAGTGTATTTTTAGCTGTTTTTGTTTAGCAGTTGAAGCATTTAAGTGTATTTTTAGCTGTTTTTGTTTAGCGGTTGAAGCATTTAAGTGTATTTTTAGCTGTTTTTGTTTAGCAGCTGAAGCATTTAAGTGTATTTTTAGCTGTTTTTGTTTAGCAGCTGAAGCATTTAAGTGTATTTTTAGCTGTTTTTGTTTAGCAGCTGAAGCATTTAAGTGTATTTTTAGCTGTTTTTGTTTAGCAGCTGAAGCATTTAAGTGTATTTTTAGCTGTTTTTGTTTAGCAGCTGAAGCATTTAAGTGTATTTTTAGCTGTTTTTGTTTAGCTGTTTTTGTTTAGCAGCTGAAGCATTTAAGTGTATTTTTAGCTGTTTTTGTTTAGCAGCTGAAGTATTTAAGTGTATTTTTAGCTGTTTTTGTTTAGCAGCTGAAGCATTTAAGTGTATTTTTAGCTGTTTTTGTTTAGCAGCTGAAGCATTTAAGTGTATTTTTAGCTGTTTTTGTTTAGCAGCTGAAGCATTTAAGTGTATTTTTAGCTGTTTTTGTTTAGCAGCTGAAGCATTTAAGTGTATTTTTAGCTGTTTTTGTTTAGCAGCTGAAGCATTTAAGTGCATTTTTAGCTGTTTTTGTTTAGCAGTTGACGCATTTATGTGTACTTTAGCTGTTTTTGTTTAGCGGTTGAAGCATTTAAGTGTTTTTTTTTCTGTTTTTGTTTAGTGGTTGAAGCATTTAAGCTACATTTAAGCTGTTTTTGTTTTACTGGTTGTAACATTTAAGTTCCTTTTTAGGTGTTATTAGTTGTTGTAGTATTTATGTTTTTTTGTTAGGCATTTTTAGTAATTATAGCTTTTATTTTCCTCTTATAGCTGTTTGTGTGTATCATTTGTAGTGTTTAAGCATTTATTTTGTAGTACTATCTTTTAAGCTCCTTTTGGCTCTCTATGTTTTTGCTATGCTCATTGTTACCTCTTATTTAGTGGTTGTACTTTTAAGCCCATTTTTAGCTGTTTTTGTTCATCTGTTGTAGCTGTGCGCATTGCTTTTATTCATTTTCATGTGATTTTTGCAATTTTAAGTACATTCCTATCTGTTTCAAGAAGCTAATCTTAAGATGTTTTTGTTCAACATTTAAGCTTTTTTTTAGCTTCTGACTTCTGACAAAGTGTAATTTCTATATAAATCTGAGTGAATTGAATTTTAACCGTTTCACCAATCTAAAAAGTGGTGGTCAGTTGGGTCAGGCCACCTTCCAAAGACCAGCAAGCCTCAAAGTGAGGAAAATGTTGGTTATTGATGATCGTAACTGTTGGAAAATGACAGCTAAAACATGCTGGTTTTAAAATAGTCTAGTGCTGGTCAGGTGATGGTTTAGCTGGACACTGATTAGGTGCCTTCATGCAAACTATCATGGGCTTCTACTTCACAGTCTAGGACTCAGCGTCAACTCCACACAGTGTTATGTTTGATGTGGCCTGGCTTGCTCTGTCAGAGGTTAGCAAAAAAAGCGCTGCACTCCTCCACTCGGTCTAATAATATCTATTTCCTGTGGACGCTCTGCGGGGAGGCAAATGTCACAAAATGCCACTCTTAGTCCGAACAGCGTGCCAGCCAAATGTTACCTTATTTATTTTGTGCTGGTCCTCTTTAGAAGACTGGACCAAAGCTTATTACCATGCACTCCATTCTCTCAGATTAGCGGAGTCATATTTGGATGCACTGAGCTGACCTTTTCACTGAGTGATCACGACACGGTCATCCCCAAGGAAATGACGCTTTTGAATAATTGGAATTTGAATTTGGGTTATTTGGCTTATCGGCCGAGGTGGAGTGGAAGAGTGAGATACCTGCAGGAGTTGAAGCCGGTTTTAAATAACAAGCCAATAAGGTCCTGATAGAGCGAATGATGCAGCTGATCAATTATTAAAAACGTGTGGATTAATATATAATGCTTGCTTTGTGTTGACCGCAGTAGATACAACGCTGCCTGAACGTTTGTGAACCCTTTAGAATTTTTTATATTTCTGCATAAATTTGACCTAAAACGTCATCAGATTTTCACACAAGTCCTTAAAGTAGATGAAGAGAACCAAATGAAACAACCGAGACAAACTTATTAGACGTGGTCGTTTATTTATCGAGGAAAATGATCCAATTTTGCAGATCTATGAGTGGCAAAAGTGTGTGAACTTTATAGCAGATAATTAGAGTCCGGTGTTTTCAATCAATGGGACGGCAAGCAGTTAGTAGTGACCAGAGATCTGGGATCTATCACAGTCAGATCTTCACAACACAAGTGTGTCATGGCATGAACAAAGGAGATTTCTGCTGATTTGTACTGTCCAAAAAGATCCTTGCTGTCCATCTGGGGTCTGCTAAAGCCTACAAAGACAAGCCAGAAGGGCATTGGAACAATGTTTTGTGGATGAATGAGATCAAAATAGATCTTTTTGGTTTAAATTAGAAATGTTATATTCAAAGAAAGGAAAACACTGCATTCCAGCAAAAAAGCCTGATCATGATCTGTGAAACGTGGTGGTGGTAGTATCATGGTTTGGGCTTGTTTTGCTGCTTCTGGGCTAGGATGGCTTGCCATCATTGATGGAGCAACGAATTCTGAATTATACCAGCAAATTCTAAAGGAAAAACTCAGGCCATCTGTCCATGAGATGACAGTGATGCTAAGCACATAAGACATTCTACCACAGAACGGTTAACGAAGAATAAAGTTAAAGTTTCGGAATGGCCAAGTCAGAGTCCTGACCTTAATCCTATAGAAATGCTGTGGAAGGACCTGAAGCAGCAGATTATGGGAGGAAACCCACCAACATAACCGAGCTGAAGCTTTTTTGTACAGAAGGGCTAAAGCTCCACCGAGCCGATGTTCTGGACTAATCAACAGTTACTGGAAACATTTAGCTGCAGTTATTACCGCACAAGCAGATCACACCAGATACTGAAAGCAAAGCACAGCAAAACAGGCCCAAGCCGTGATACTACCACCACCATGTTTCACATGTGGGATAAGGCTTTTAAATGATCTGCTAATTCAATAAGTTCACAAACTTTTGCCGCTCACAGATAATAGTGGATCATTTTCCTCAATAAATAAGTGATCAAGTCTAGTTTTTGTCTCATTCATTGCTGTCGGAAGAAAACCTTGTATCTCCATTTTTGGCATTTTTCAGTTTTTGCACTCTTTACATTGTAAATTTTATGACGAATGGCCTAAAAGAAATGACCCAAAATGACATGGGAAAAATTCTGGTTCTATTGACTTACATTGAAAGTGAAATAAGTTTTTTCCCTTCTCCTGTAAAGTTACTATTTTGGAGATACAAGGTTTTCTTCCGACAGCAGCGATTTGTTTAACTTGTTTGAAAATCTGATGAAGTCAAATTTACGCAGAAATATAATAAATTCTGGAGGCACCATTGTAACTACTGCGGTCAGTACAAAGCAAGCATTATATATTGAGTCAAACGTTTATAATATTTCATCCCCCGCATCATTCGCTCTATCAAGACATTATTGGCTTGTTATTTTGACTAAATATTTCATTTTTAACTAAATTTATGTAGGAATGTAGAAAAATTCTAAAGAGTTCACAAAGCTTCAAGCATATCTGTGTGTCAGTACTCGAAGTGTTACAAATCATAAGTGAGTGTTATATATCAGAAGCGTATTTCAACACTATACAGCTTATTTTATCAACATATTTGATCAGAAAGGTGACGGAAAAGACAAACTGACATCATTTTGGATGTGCCAGTTGGTACAGGTGATGTGACAAACTAGGTTTGACAGGGCATCATCTTCCTCTGTCTGCGCATGGAAATGATTTACGGCTTTCGCAATAACACCCAGACGCTGCAGTGGGTTCAGTTCAGTTTAATGCAATTTTATGAACATCTTCCACAATCTCAGTCCTATTTTGCTTAACAGTCATCACTAAAAGCCTTGTTTCAGTTCTGTTTATAACTTGCCTCCACCCACTTTGAGTCCGGTGTGCATCACACACAGATTATTTGACCAAAACGCACTCACCCTCAGCAGGACAGCCAAGCAAGTCATGCAAACACAGCTAAACGTTTTTTTTTTATTTTGAGCTTATATTATTCATTTTGAGTCTGATAATGATCTCTGAGTTTAGCCGTGTTGTAGTGCCTTTCTTTTTGTTCTTGTTAGCTATGTAGCCTTTAGCATGCAAACAAGCCAGCAAGAAGTGGTACGTGATGAAGTTGTATCGGCAGCCAAGTACAGCAAATACTGTCATTTGTAATTTTAGGCCTAGTAAACCGAAGACTATGCTTTTAAATGTAAAGCATTAACATTACAAGGTAGATGTTTCTAATAAAGTGGCCAGTGAGTGGAAGCACAAGGTAGGTGTTTCTAATAAAGTGGCCAGTGTGTGGAAGCACAAGGTAGGCGTTTCTAATAAAGTAGCATGTGAGTGGAAACCAAGTGTAGGTGTTCCTAATAAAGTGGCCAGTGAGTGGAAACCCAGTGTAGGTGTTTCTAATAAAGTGGCCAGTGAGTGGAAACCCAGTGTAGGTGTTTCTAATAAAGTGGCCAGTGAGTGGAAACCCAGTGGATGTGTTGCTAATAAAGTGGCCAGTGAGTGGAAACCCAGTGCAGGTGTTCCTAATAAAGTGGCCAGTGAGTGGAAACCCAGTGCAGGTGTTCCTAATAAAGTGGGCAGTGAGTGGAAACCCAGTGTAGGTGTTTCTAATAAAGTGGCCAGTGAGTGGAAACCCAATGTTGGTGTTTCTAATAAAGTGGCCAGTGAGTGGAAACCCAGTGTAGGTGTTTCTAATAAAGTGGCCAGTGAGTGGAAACCCAGTGTAGGTGTTTCTAATAAAGTGGCCAGTGAGTGGAAACCCAGTGGATGTGTTCCTAATAAAGTGGCCAGTGAGTGGAAACCCAGTGTAGGTGTTTCTAATAAAGTGGCCAGTGAGTGGAAACCCAGTGTAGGTGTTTCTAATAAAGTGGCCAGTGAGTGGAAACCCAGTGGATGTGTTGCTAATAAAGTGGCCAGTGAGTGGAAACCCAGTGTATGTGTTGCTAATAAAGTGGCCAGTGAGTGGAAACCCAGTGTAGGTGTTCCTAATAAAGTGGCCAGTGAGTGGAAACCCAGTGCAGGTGTTTCTAATAAAGTAGCCAGTGAGTGGAAACCCAGTGTAGGTGTTTCTAATAAAGTGGCCAGTGAGTGGAAACCCAGTGTAGGTGTTTCTAATAAAGTGGCCAGTGAGTGGAAACCCAGTGTAGGTGTTCCTAATAAAGTGGCCAGTGAGTGGAAACCCAGTGCAGGTGTTCCTAATAAAGTGGCCAGTGAGTGTGTGCCCTGTTTCCTTTTCACTCCCACAAGCTCCTCTGATCTGTAAGTGACATTCAGCAGATATGTTCTGGTGGAACGACATGATCTGCATCTCCTCCAGATCTGAGGAACTTCAGGCTCAGGCTGGCGACTCACAAAGGCAATATCACTGTTCAGCGGCCACGCATGACGCGGCTCCAGAGCCTGAAATGAGGTGAAGTTCTGTCAAGACGGCGGCGGCACCGGAGATAATGCAAGCAACCGCTTGTGAAAATGAGCTTGGGGTGGAGAATCGATCCTTCCAGACAAAACCAAGTCTCTCCCCAAGAAACTGAGCGGCATGTAGGCGAGCAGAATCCAAACGATGGCAAAATTACAGTGGATATGGAGCATCTAGAGCTCCTTCACTTACCCCTAATGTAGTAAGACAGGAGATGCTGGTGTCATCACATATTGTCATCTACATACATAGACAAAAGGACAGACTTCCAGGTGGTTGCTATGTTTTTAACTGTGTTGCACTTTTGTTCAAGTTCATTGATAACAGTGCAAAATCAGATTTTTTTTCCTCCAAAACTATTTCTTTCAGTTCATCCTCTCACTCCATGGTCTGGGATGGGATGAAGCCTGTAGACGGTCGCTGCTGAACATGCTCAGTAGACGATACTGTGCCAGTGGGGGCTTACACGGTCAAAGGTTAAAAGGAAAAAAAAATCCCTGTCTGGCAAAAAGCTTTCCAGTGATCTGGTCCCTGAGAGTCTCAGAGCTTGCTGCCTTTTAAACGTGTACCATACTGACCTCTCCAGAGGCTGTGAGATGTTAACGATGCCATCTCAAATGGGGGACAAACTACAGGTCAACTTTTCACCTTAAACACCCTTTAAGTACCCGCAGTGCTGTGTGCTTCTTCAGTGTGAATGAATGACAGTGGAAATGCAGTGTTTTCTTAGGAAACAAAGTGACCAACTAATGTACTCAAAGCAATGACTGTTATACAGTTTGTTGCTGCCAAATGGAGCTCAGAGCTGGTGAGGCATTGATCAAATGGGATGGCTCTAAATTAAACACCGCCCCTAGCCAGGGAGGTGAGTGGAAGCACAAGGTGGGTGTTTCTAATAAAGTGGCCAGTGAGTGGAAGCACAAGGTGGGTGTTTCTAATAAAGTGGCCAGTGAGTGGAAGCACAAGGTAGGTGTTTCTAATAAAGTGGCCAGTGAGTGGAAGCACAAGGTGGGTGTTTCTAATAAAGTGGCCAGTGAGTGGAAGCACAAGGTGGGTGTTTCTAATAAAGTGGCCAGTGAGTGGAAGCACAAGGTGGGTGTTTCTAATAAAGCGGCTTATTGTGTTCCAGGATAAAACACATTCAGCATTTTGGTGTCTTACTGAGTCAGTGGATGCTACTTTGAGTGAAGGACAGTCGAACTGCTTCAGATGCTTTAACATCAGTCATCAAGTTGGGTTTTTATTATTCACTGTTTTATTTCTGAAGGATGTCCGGTTGGTTGTTAGTCCTGTTTTTAGCTATGCGACGCACCTTTGCCCGTGTTTATTGGTACCAACTATGGCTTAAGGGTGTGTATTCTGACTCCATGGCCTGGAATGGGATAAAGATTGCTGTCAGCTTTCCTTATAAAGTTCTGACTAGAGGTAATTACCCCGGGAGTTCCGCCGACAGACGAGGCCGACTGACTACAGAAAGTCTGTCTTTGTGTTTAAGAAGCAATGTCCCATTATGTCCACTTCCATTATCCAGTTTGCTTATAATTGCCGTAAGAGTTGATGAGAGATGGGATTCTGACAGAAAACCTGGTGGAGATTGATGAGCAGCAATTAGTCCTCCAAGGCCTCAGTTCCATTTATTCTATTGTAAGAACGTCTACAGACGGAACACCTCATCTCAAATGCAGGCATTTGACATGAACACCATTTCTCAAAAGCTCTTCGCCCTTAAAATCCTTTGTCTTTTAACGCCGTCGGACCTGAACGTGGCCGTCTGGACGTACATTTCCATTTCAATGTTCAGCCATGCCACTTATTAGACACTGTTCTATGGAAGCTGTGCATGAAACAGGAACATCCAGGGCCTTGATTTTCTGATTGGCTGCCTAAAAACCTGGCCAACAGGTCCCTAATGCACCCCAACTATCATGAGAGAACAAGGTAATTAAGTCTAAGCCATGACTTAATTATTTCATTTCTGGGCCTAACTAAGTTGTGGCAAAGACTTAGTAATGCATGCGAATGAGATAATTAAAACATGGCCACAACTTGGAGATAATTAAGAACCACTTAAAAAAAGCATAGGAATGAGGTCATTAAGTTGTGGACATAATTTCGGAAAGCACGGGAACGAGACCATTAAATCATTACCACAACATAGAGATAATTAAATGATAGACACAACTTAGTAATGCATGGGAATAAGATAATTCATGGCCACAACATGGAGATAAGGGAGTCAGTGGCCATCACTTAAAAACATATAGAAGCAAGATCATTAAGTGGTGGACACAACTTTGCAAAGCCTGATAACGAAACCATTAAGTCATCGCCACAACTTAGTAATGCATGGGGACAAAATAATTAAGTCAGGGCCACAACTTGGTAATGCATGGGAATGAGATAATCAAGTCATGGTCTTAACTTAGAAATGCATGAGTGTGACATAATTAAGTCAGTTGTCACCACTTAAAAAGCATTGGAATGAGGTCAGTAAGTGATGCACACACAACTTTGGAAAGCCAGGAATGAGACCATTAAGTCTTTGCCACAACTTAGAGATTTATGAATTCATGGCCACAACTTAGTAATGCATGAGTATGAGATAATTAAGTCAGCTGCCACCACTTAGAAAAAAAAAGCATAGGAACAAGGTCATTAAGTGGCGGACACAACTTTGGAAAGCCGGGAATGAGACCATTAAGTCATTGCCACAACTTAGAGGTAAATAAGTCACAGCCACATCTTAGCAATGTGTAAGAATGAGATAATTAAGTCATGGCCACAACTTAGAAAGGCATAAGGATGAGGTCATTTAGATGTGGACACAACTTTGTAAAGTCCAATTATGAGATCATAAAGTCGTTGCCGTGACCTAGAGTACAAATAGTTAGTAAAGCATGGGAATGAGATAGTTAAGTCGTGGCCATGATTTAGTAATGTGACCATAACTTAGTAACGCATTGAAATGAGGTAATTAAACTGTGGTCATGGCTTTTAAAAGGTCAGTGCTGCAATAGTTAAGTCATGACCACAGCTTTCTAAGGCCTGGGAATGAGACAGTGAATCCACTGGCATGACTTAGCGATGCATGGGAATGAGATAATTAAGTCTTGCCTCAGCTCCTGTACATTAATCTGCAGTTTATGGAGTTCAAGACTTCAGAAAATCACCACCCCCCCCCACACTGCTAACCGGTGGGGTATAAGGTCCCATAAGGAAACAGGGAAAGCTAAAGAAACTAAGGAATCCAACTTCAGACACCAAATACATCTCGGCTGACTACATCTGGGTTTGTGGGGCTGTGAAATTTGATTTATTTGCCAAACTACAGCTTTAAAGAGTCAAAAAGAGTGTTTGGATGGTTCTCCCCATCATCTTATCCCATGTTTGGGTGAGGGGATCCAGTCCCAAGGGCACCCAGGCTCTGCCACTAATTGCCTCATGACCATCACCACCAGAGGCAAATGAGCTTCAGCCAACGTGCCAATGAATCCACTCCACCTGGCGTCCACTGCCCAGCGCTTACGACTCCATAAGCTGAAAATATGGCCCGTTGAGGTCTTTAACACGCCAATCCATCATGATAAAAGGCCATTGTTTACCTCCACCGAGCCTTCACAGACATCCTTCATGGCCTGGCTTTGTTTATTGATCATATCTTAGACACATGAGGCCTCAGCTCAGCTGTGAAATGCTGGAAGAAAACCGTGATAATGAAGTCGCACTTTGTCGTCACGTCAAATTGCATGAAATAAGGGCGCTATTAGAGGCTGATGGAGAACTCAGTGGAAGTAGATATGCTAATTCAGACTTTGGAAAGCCAAACTGGACATAGGTAGCACTTTTCGGCCTGTTTACCGTTCGAGTAGCCAGGTCAGGAGGAAAAGTGAAACCTATACCAACGAATGAACCTGTTCAGTTGCTTGTTAACACAAAAAGCTAATCAGCCAATCACATTTAGGCATGTAGAGGTGGTCAAGACGACTTGCTGAAGTGCAGACCGAGCATCAGAACGGGGGAGAAAGGGGATTTAAGGGGCTTTGAACGTGGCGTGGTTGTTGGTGCCAGACGGGCTGGTCTGAGTATTTCAGAAACTGCTGATCTGCTGGGATTTTCACACACAACCATCTCTAGGGTTTACAGAGAACGGTCCGAAAAAGAGGAAATATCCAGTGAGCGGTCAGTTGTGTGGAGGAAAATGCCTTGTTGATGTGAGAGGTCAGAGGAGAATGGGCAGACTGTATAGACTGTACATGTTCTTATTGGTGCTTGGTGGTGAGCGCGGTGTGACGAGCTGTAAAGCCACCTGTGTTATAAGAAGAGCACACTGGCAGGTGCAGTCACTGATCTGACAAAGCCTGCAAGCGAAATGTCAGTTCTTGTGTAAAGATGCTTTTCAGGCATGGGAAGTAAACCCACTGTGATCTCTGAGTTACAATGCTTTACGTGAAGTCTACACACCAACGGTGAGTTTCTGTTCATCCCTTGAGCAGATCAACAATGTCTTCTGAGCTGGACTTCGGAGCTGCGAAATGCCATGGACCAAAGTCGGGAGCTCCACTCTAAAACTTCCGGAGCCGAGCATTGCTCATAAAGAGTCTTGTCTTTGCCGATTCTTTGATCTTGCTCCTTCGGGTGACCTCTCCACCCTCAAAAGCATGTCCATTTCTCCTACTTCAAAGACAAACAGTGTCATTCGGAGGAGTGGCCAGGCAACAGTGGCAATTACGGCACTGAGATGCGGAAGAAAGGCTGGCTTTCTGGGAAAAGCTCGGAAACCGAGCATCCATTTCTTTTGTGGCCTCCAGAGCTGGAACACTGGAGAAAGAGAGAAAGAAAGAAATAAAGGTAATAATTCATTTCCCAACCTCTTTTTATCCGTTATTATGGATATCTGCTGGTGACATCACATATAAATAAAAATAATGTGTGACCATGACTAAGTAAGTTGTGGGAACAAGATAATTAAGCCTTGACCACAGCTTAATAAAGCTCTCATAAAGATCAATTACGATCTCATTGCCACTCCTTATTAAGTCGTCCTTACTAAGAAGTGGCCATGACTTAATTATCTTGTTCCCATGCTTTACTAAGTCATGGCCACAACTTAACTATCTTGTTCCCACATATTAGTTGTGACCACATATTTTTTATACAGGTTTTCACAGATTTAGTAAAGTGTGGGAATGAAATAATTAATCCTTGACCACAGATCATAAGGCATGACCTCGTTCCCATACCTTATTTAGTTGTGGCCACAACTTAACTATCTAGTTCCCATGCCTTACTAATTTATGGCCATGCATTATTGTCTTGTTCCCACACCTTAATAAGTCATGGCCACACATTAGAATATCATTCCTGCTCCTTACTAAATCATGGCCACAACTTAATTATTCTGTTCCCATGCCTTATTAAGTTGTGGCCACTCTTTATTTTTATATACACGGGATATAACCAGCAGGGCTCCATAGTGAATGACTCAGTTAGGTGTGGGAATGAAATAATTAGGCCTTGATCACAGCTTAACAAGGCATGATCTCATTCATGCCCTATTAAATAGTGGTCATGACTTAGCTATCTTATTACCATGTATTAATACCACATGGCCACACATTATTCTGTATTTACACTCAGTGTCACCAGCGGGGAGAACTTTACAGTTAAACAGGCCATTTTCTACTGTGCCTTTAGGACTGATATATGTAAATGAGCTCTGTTCTTATTGGCTCATGGTTGTGACATCACAACCAGAATGAATTTAAAATGCCTGTATATTATCAGGTCTCTTATTCGGGGTATCCTGGATTCCGGGTGCTCTCCCCACACCTGCTCTCACTGAATAATGCAGGAAGAAAAATGTAGAGTCCGCAGGATTCTGGCAGGTTTCCCTAGGAAAACAAGAACAAAGCTGCTTGCGAAACTTTTGTCCATTAAGGCCCAGGAGTTTTGTGAGGGCTTCTGTTTCTCTGGAACTCATTTCTTTAGATGATGTGTATGAATAGATCCAAACAATGCAAACAGCCATGACTCAGTGGCTGCTCGCGAAAACTATTAATGAGAAAGAGCAACACAAGAACGTTACCATGTTAACACGGCCCGAAGACTTACAGATCACAGTTACGCTCCGCTCTGACTCATACAACATGCTGCAAACCCTGTTTTCCACTACAAACGTCCTTGCGCAGCATGACTCAGCTGTACCACATACTGGAGTCTCCCAATTTAATTCAGCTCTATTTATGCTGGACTTTCTTCAAGAGACATTGTCCCAAAGCGGCTTGTTCAGAAATGCGAGTGCAGACCTGTGAAGGAAATTATCCCAAGGACCAATGAGGAAGAACAACCACAGAACAAGATTCTGAAAGTAAATGTTTGTAATGACATGAGGAAGTACTGAGAGGAACCGAGACTCAAAAGGAGAAACACTGAAGACTATGAGGAAGAACCACTAAGATGAACCGAGACTCAAAAGGAGAAACTCTGAAGACCTTGAGGAAGAACCACTGAGAGGAACCAAGACTCAAAACATTCAAAGAACATAAGAAAGAACTTTTGGGAGGAAACGAGACCCAAAAATTCCATGAGGAAACATTGAGAGGAGTCAGGACTCATATAGTAAGTGCAGGTGGAAGAACCTTCACTGTATTGTCAAAAGTATTCGCTCGTCTGGCTTCACACGCATATCAACTTGACTGACATCCCATTCTTAATCCATAGGGTTTAATATGATGTCGGCCCACCCTTTGCAGCTATAACAGCTTCAACACTTCTGGGAAGGCTTTCCATAAGGGTTAGGAGTCTGTTTATGGGAATTTTTGGCCGTTCTTCCAGAAGAACATTTGTGAGGTCAGACGCTGATGTTGGACGAGAAGGCCTGGCTCACAGTCTCCGCTCTAATTCATCCCAAAGGTGTTCTATGGGGTTGAGGTCAGGACTCTGTGCAGGCCAGTCAAGTTCCTCCACACCAAACTGGCTCATCCACGTCTTTATGGACCTGCTTTGTGCACTGGTGGGCAGTCATGTTGGAGCAGGAAGGGGCCGTCCCCAAACTGTTCCCACAAAGTTGGGAGCATGAAATTGTCCAAAATCTCTTGGTGCTGAAGCTTTGAGTTCCTTTCACTGGAACTAAGGGGCCGAGCCCAACTCCTGAAAAAGAGCCCCACACCATGATCCCCCCTCCACCAAACTTTACACTCACAATGCAGTCAGACAAGTACCGTCTCCTGGCAACCGCCAAACCCAGACTCGTCCATCGGATTTCCAGACGGAGAAGCGTGATTGGTCACTCCAGAGAACACGTCTCCACTGCTCTAGAGTCCAGTGGCGGCGCTTTACTCCACTGCATTCCACGCTTTGCACTGCGCTTGGTGATGTAAGGCTTGGATGCAGCTGCTCGGCCATGGAAACCCATTCCATGAAGCTCTCTACGCTGTTCTTGAGCTGATCTGAAGGCCACATGAAGTTTGGAGGTCTGTAGTGATTGACTCTGCAGAAAGTTGGTGACCTCTGCGCACTATGCCCCTCAGCATCCGCTGACCGCTCTGTCATTTTACGTGGCCGACCACTTCGTGGCTGAGTTGCTGTCGTTCCCAATCGCTTCCACTTTGTTATAATCCCACTGACAGTGGACTGTGGAATATTTAGTAGTGAGGAAATTTCCCGACTGGACTTGCTGCACAGGTGGCGTCCGATCACGGCACCACGCTGGAATTCTCTGAGCTCCTGAGAGCGACCCATTCTTTCACTAATGTCTGTAGAAGCAGTCTGCAGGCCGAGGGGCTCGGCTTTATACACCTGTGGCCATGGAAGAGACTGGAACACCTGAATTCAGTGATTTGGATGGGGGAGTGAAAACTTTTGGGAACACAGTGTATGAGAAGAACCAAGACTCAAAAGGAGAAACTCTGTAAGAACATGAAGAAGAACCACTGAGGAACCACGACTCAAAAACTCCCAAGAGCATGAATACAAACTGAGTAAAAAGAAAAAACATAATGAGCACATGGTCAGTTCAGTACAATAAGCTGGGGGCATTGAACTTGATATAGAATAAGTGTATTAATATGAATGATCGATCAAACAAACAAACAAAAACATTGTTTTAAACACTGCGTTGTAAATGGCCACTTGGCCAGATTACATCACTTAACCCCATGTTATGTGATGTCCTGAAAATCATTCCACTGTGTCCACACGATGTCCACACACTACACCCTGAGCAACACAGAGTTGGATTGCTGTGATTTCCCATCAGGAAGGTCTGAGATGCTCACAGCTCACCATAAAACACAGGGCAATTTGTTTGAGTGCTCATCCGTACACTGCAGTCTTCAGTGAAAGAGGCCAGTGCGGCAGTTTACTGAGCATTCCTAATCCACACCAAGGAGCTCCACCGTGCAACAAAGGGTAGACAGGAAAAGAAGCAAGAAGAACCGGGACATTTACAAGGGCTGCATAAAAGCCTAGCCTATTTATAACCCTCTCCACATGCACACCAGCACAGTCAGACTTTACCACATGAAACAAGGGAAGATAATCAGTGTACGAGTTTCCCAACATTCCTAAAGATGTGCATTGTTTTCCTTCCTTTTAAATATCAAATGATGTGTATTTCTGGCAAAACTGTTTAACACCAAGTCTACATTTCATGCCTCAGATGGAGGAGTGTAAACCGCCGCCACTGGACCATCACGCTTCACCATCTGCCAGTCTGATGATGAATCTGGGTTTGGTGGATGTCAGGAGAACAAAACCTACCGGAATGCAGAGCCAGCAGTAAAGTTTGGTGGAGGTGGGATAATGAGCTGGGCTGTTTTTCAGTGTTTGGGCCCCTCTGTTCCAGTGAAGGGTGATGCTGATGCTGCAGCACAAATACAAAGCTTTGTGTCAGGAGTTTGGGGAAGAGCCTATCCGAACTTAAAACTGGCTTTAAACTCAGGATCACAGATGAGCTCCTTTACTATGTTGATCTGTAGGCGTCTGTTCATAAACATAAACCAGCCCAAACTCATTTACTATAAAATGAAATGGTGTTTGTAGAAATTCAGAAAAAAGCCGCGTCAGTCTCGACTGCATATGTGGACATATTTCTATATTGAGCTCTATTTACACAAAGTTAGGTTAGTTCATCATTTATGTTGAACAGACTCTCCCAAAGTTTTACGCTGCTGCGCTGACGTTGAACCGCGTGCTGCACTGGGTCGGTATGACCAACAGGTCAAAACCAGCTCTAAACAAAGTGACCGCTGGGCCCTGATTGGTGCTCTGGCTTTGCGCTTCTTTCGTTTTGACATGTTACGTTTTTATACAC